>NC_047660.1:47161720-47461720 GCF_011762505.2 Arvicanthis niloticus | reverse complement strand
CCACAAGCTGCCCCTTCCTCCTTCACCAGTACCACTGCGATATTCTCCGGCTGTCCGTTGTCTTGAAACACATAGGTGCCTGGATCTAGGAACTGATGAGCGAACCTGGGGAGAGACAGAATGTGGGAGCTGGGCTTGATAGGCCACTCAACCCAGGCCAAGTGCGGCATCGTTGGCTATGGCAGGGACTCTCAGTACATTAAGACAGTCTGGTCTAGCTAAAGTACCCACAATGCTCCACTCTGTCAAGAGGCTCTGCCTACATGGGTACCACCTAATCCTGCCTAACTCTACTCTGAATGGACCCCTCCACCTCCAGTCTAGGCTCTTTCTGTCCTGGCTTTCCGTCAGGAAGATCAGCAACAACCTCCCCCCAGCCACCACCCCATTCCCAGTTCCCAGGCAGCTCAAGTATGTTACCGTGAGAGGCTGAGATTTGTCTCTTGGACTAAATGGCCAAGTCTTCTGAAGGCGCCGAAGTCCCAGTGGGAGTTGCTGTTAAGCAGGTGCTGCCTCTGGTACATGGGGTAGTGACTGGCTGATCTGTCTGAGGGATGCAAGTGGGTCAGCGCTGAGGTACAGATACAACCCCAAGCCTGGCCCTGGGCAGCCCCGATGCAGTGCTCATCACTCAGGCCTAAGGTGAGTGGGTAGAACTGAGATGTGTGTTTAAAGCAACGATTTATTAATCTTGGAATCAAGCAAGCCCTTCTATTCCTCTGCCCACAGATATCTTCCAGAGTCGAATGGGCTGGGCAAGGCAACCAGGCACTTTGTAATGAGCCCAGCTGATTCTCTAACACATGAGATGTAGGATTCTTACTACACGGTGCTCACAGTACAGCAGGTGCTCACTGGACGCTGTGGTTTAGCTGAGTAACAAGGCAACGAAGGGGAAAACCAGGCCCCTGGCAGAGGCAGCAGGTGGCTCTACTTGAGATGGGCCTTTCCAGTATGATGGAGAGGGTGGAGTTTCCCAGGCCCCAGTGGGTTCTGGGAAAACACAAGGAGCTTATTTTCCCAGGCTCGTGTTCCTCTCTGACCCATGTCACCTTGCATCTCTAGGGCTTTTGCCTCTTCGCCTGATTCTCCATGCCTTAAGTACTGTAGTCCCCGCATGCCTGTCCCTGCTTCAGACAGCCCTGATGCCACAGGTGGGACAACAAGCTACATCACCCCGTGAAAACAGAGGTAGAAGGAGCCATGCACAGTAGCCCACTCCACAACAGCGTCCTGGGAAAGGACCCACTTAGCTGAGGTATACTGAAGGAAGTGGACTAATTTCATAACTAGAATGCAGATGGGGGAAGAGGATGCGATGAGGACCAGAAAGGACCCAGACTTTCTCCTCCATCGGCAAATGGCTGCTTGTGCAGGGGGAATCTAGCCTGCTCTGTGGTGCACCCAGAAGTGGGGGTATCTAAAAGGCAAGTTTTGACCATTTTGAGGAAGGCATCCATCATTGACTAATATGCCCCAGTAGGAGAGGCCGCATGGCTTTTTGGAGCAGCTCTGCAGAACCCCAGGCATGGCAGCATGACAATGTCACAGCTTTGTAAATGATCGGTGAGCTGGGAAGGCAAGGTGTGGTACAGCCTCCCTTAGTGACTGCTCTCTGTCCTCAAAACATAAAAACCTTGCAGGCTACAAGGCTTCAGGGAGAGTCACAGAATGTTGGCACTGGGATATGTGACCCATTTTACTAAGAATGAAGAAACTGAGACTCAGGGATGCAGTGAGCAAGTGGGTTGACAGCGGTGTACAGTAGATGGTGGTAGCTTTCCTGCCACCAAGATGTAATATCTATATGAGATTATCTGTGTGGGAAAAATGGATTGGAGAGTCAGGACATGGAGGGAGAGCAGGTCCGAGCTCTCCAGGGGGCACGTACTGTGGGGAAGAAGATGGAGCTGGAAGAGAATCACATCTCCAGCTGCTAGGCAGATCACTGGATTCGGAATCTGGTGATAAATGTTGGGGTGCTCTGGGTCTGTTGTCCTGTGATGCCTTTGCTGAGAGGGACTGGATTCAGTTGTTCCTGGAAAAATCAGGAAAGGCTCAGTAGAGACCTGGGCCTGACTTAGAGGCACATGCTCATGCAGCAGTCATATCTTTGAAGAACAGGTTCAGCCCTAGGAACCTTTTTGTATGAATGCATGGGCCTTGAGGGTGTCTCTGTCACACTCTTATCCCCCAAACTCTAGACACAGGTGAGGGGTTTATGAGGGACCATTCAGTGAACCCTTCCTGATCCTTCCTTGGAGAGCAAAGTCATACCTTTTCCTCAGCTTACCTTGGAGCAAGGAGATAAGCATGTCCACTCTGGAGATGATGAAACCAAAGGTACCCTGGGGGCCAAACTGGACCAGGTGGACCCTGGCACTCCCTGAGAATCGCAGGTCAGGGCCCAGAGTTTCTAAGATCTCCTGCAGACAGGCAGCATCAGATGCCAGAGTGGGGCGGGGTAGCCGAGAAGGACAAGGAGAGCTCACATCAAGTTCTGTGGGTGCTCAGAGGACATGAGTTCCATTTCTCTCCAGTCTCCTTCCTCATCCGCAGCTGCCCAGGTAGATTTCTACATCCTGCCCCCTCGTTCTCTTTTAGAGCACCTGGATTCCGGTTGGACACTCTGCTTGAGTCACTCAAGGGTCCACCTGGCTCTTCCTCCCCTCGTCTCTATAAACATCCTGCTTGGAAGTCAATAGGAAACCTCTCACCATAGATCTGCTGCCTCGCACCAAACCAGGAGGCCACTGTGACCCATGAAAGACAGAAGACAGAGCTGTCTCGTAGCCAACCCTGCCAGGACTAGGCCTTGGCTCCCATTCCTTCCACACAAGAAGAAACATCAAGGTTCAAAGGAAGTCATAGCAACACCACAGTGGCTATAGTCTGCCCCTGCCCTGAGCTCAGATGCTTGGTACTGGAAGGACTAACACCATTTTTGTGACTATAAGTAGCTTCTGGTCCTCGATATCACTTCATATGCTCTAATATCTTCACATGATGCTGATGCCTTCCAATGTCTCTTCTGACATTCAGACTATACAGTGGACACTGACACAGGAATATCATGGCCCCCCCCCCACTCCTTCCTGCCTTCCTTTAACCCATAGAATTGAAAGCCCCACAGACAATGAACCAGAAAGAGGTGACAGTGATCAAATGGGCTTTCCCCCTCCACTGAACAGTTCCTTTGTAATTGGTGTTTGGATTCTCTGTAGCCATGGATGCTGTGTGACCCCGTCTTTCCATCCCCAGTGGGCAGAAGGCTGCCCTCCCAAGCCAGCCTTCCCTGAGTAGGCTCACCTTTTGGATGCTTTCCCCATCCTCACGCTTCACACTAAGAATCAGCTCCTTGCCGGGGTCCCAGGACAAGGAGAGCCGGGGAGCGTTGGCCAGACATCTGATGTCACAGAGTTCTTCTGCAGAGACATATGCCGAGCACTGGCATCTGTAGGAGAGGACAGTGTGGAGGTAGTGCTGGGGGCACAGGCCCTCTGAGACCTGTAGGTGAATCCTTAGCCCCTCTCCAAGGAAAGTGAGCTGTCTGCTTCCTCAGAGGCCACTGTACTGGGAATGGATGTCAGTGATAGTAATGCCTTCTGGTGCAGGGTCCAGACCCTGCTTTGTTCTGTTAGGTCGCTGTGCAGGATAGTCTTACGTCAAATTGATACAAAAACTGGAAATGACGGAACCTCAGTTGAGAAAAATGATTCCATAAGATCTGGCTGTAAGGCATTTGCTTAATTAGTGATTGATGTGGGAAGACCCAGCTCATTGTGGGTGGTTCCATCCCTGGGTTGATGGTCCTGGGTGGCACCACCATATCTGCTGGAAACAGAGTTATGAAGCCAGCACCACTGTGTGACACAGTTTCCAGCAAAGCAGAGACGAAGTCACTGTTCTTCTATCTCTAACTTTTGGGATTTGGTCACTGTGGCATTGCATTCTTGGGGACTTCCTGCATTATGATTCATTTTGTCTTTTCCCAAGAAAATTACATCTGAGTCTTTTCAGAATAATCCTAAAATTAACTTTATCTGAGCTGGCTCTATTTGGACGTCTTCCTTATGCCCTGGAGACCATTAAGGACAGATGAGCACAGAGTTAGATGAGGCCGTTACTCCAGGAATCTTCTTGGCATAGCTGCCCCTGAGCAAACTCAAACGGCATAATTAGTGCAGGGTAAACAGGGACAGTTAGCAAACTCTGGCTGGCCAAGAGGACAGGTTATAGATTCAAAGGGTTTTTTTTTATTATTATTACTATAGACTTAGAGCTCTCTGAAAATGTAGTTTAAGATAGGGGGTTGTACAGGATACATCCCTGGAGGAATAGAACTTAGTAAATGACATAGATTGACTAAAATAACTTTTCCTACTTTATAGCATGGATGATGGAACATACAGTAAAAGAAATTAGGTATTAATCTTTGCTACTTATAAAGAAACAGTTTGGATATTTTCCGTTTGTCTGGGGTGCTTTCAAACAGCAAACATTGCTAGCCTGAAAGCAGGCTGTCATATATTAAATGTGTTTGACATCCTTTAAATTCTTTAAATTGAAGTTTTAGGACCAATAAAAAGAATGATCTGTTCTGTTTGTATTTTCTAATGTGACTGAGCTTACAACCCTGGACATGTCATGAAGAGTCTAGCATGCATTCTGTACCACTCGGATAATCATTAGTCTGTCTTTGTTCTGTGGACTTTGTGTAAATAAAGAAGCATCTGGTTGCTAGTCCCTCAGAGCAGCAGAAAGGGCCTGATTGCTAGCAAGTTAGAATCAAGGGATTCCCTGATCATTGCCTCCCTCCCTCCCTCCCTCCCGCCTCCCACTCTCCTTCCCTTCCTCTTCCCTCCTACTCTCCCACCCTCCCTCCCCTTGACAACTCCTTATCTCCTGTTCAGGCTGTCCTGTCATCAAGGACTCTAAGACCATAGGCTGGAAATCACTCCTGGGAAGCCCCTGGCATCTGGGTTCTTTAAGAGGCTGAGCATACCATGGACCAAGCCAATAAGCAGCACCCCTCGATAACCTCTGTATTAGCTCTGCCTCCAGGATCCTACTCTATTTGAACTCCTGTCCTGACTTCCTTCAGTTAAACTCTTTCCTCCTCAACTTTCTTTGTACTCATGGTTTTCATCAGAGCAATAGAAATCCTAACTAGGAAAGCCACACATAGCAGGCAGGACTTGTCCCACAATGAAGGCAATGCAGAAGGCAAGGAACAGGCCAATGTACCAAAATCATGGCTTCAGGCATCTTGCTGAGGCAAACATGGGTAAAGACTCATGCAGGCTGAAACACTATTGGAGCAGAAAATAACCCCTCCCCACCTAACCCACAGGTCAGTTGGATGATCAGAGATCAGATTTCAGCTTAGCCTGTGGTCAGAGCAAGCATCTATGTTTGGATCAGGACCTGGGGTGAGACCCCATGGGGTCACCTCTTCCCAGCTCTGTGCTTCAGACCCTAACTAGTGTTGGACAGGGCACCCCCACACACACACCCTTGGGAAATATGGACCCGGGGAAGTCTCTGGAAAGAGCTTTCATTGGGTTTGGTGTCCCATTGGGACTGGGCCCAACTCCACCCATCAGATCAAACCCTCTTGGTTTGCAAGAACAAGTGTGGAGAGGTTTGTGGAGCTGTGTTCACTCACATTCCCAAAGCATTGCTGAGCTTTCCACCCCCTGGGCCACAGAAGGAGGTACAGTCATACTGCTCGGGAGACACACACTCACGGGTGGCGGCTAGGCGGACATCACCAGGTGGGCAGTGCTGGGCAACCTGCAGGAGTTGGCATAAAGAAAGAAGAGAAAAAATGGCCTTGGTGCCTCTACAGGTCTAGTAGAAGTATTCTCAGCTTTGAAGAACACTCTAGGGACATGGGCCTTGGAGGTGACGAGCTCCTTATGGGATGCTTCCTGGGTGTGGTAACGACGAGACTGGCTGTGTTGTAAGATATTAAATGAAACACAGCAGAGAGAAGGGTTAGAGCAGGGTGTAATAGAACCATCCCAGTGGCAGGACTGGCATAGAAGGTCATTTGCTGGAGGAAGTGACATTCCATGAGGCCCTCGTTATGTTAGCCTGTGTGGCCTCCTGACGGCATGAATCTGAGAAAGGATGCTAAGGAGCTGGGGGCTTTCCCTGGATGACACACACTCATTTGGATGGCCTAGCTTTCAAGCCTTGTATTAGCCAGACATGATCATGCCCCTTCCAGAACAAAAACATTCTAATTATTGACACTGTAAAAAATGTTATTATAATGTGTACTGTGTATAATATATGTACTGGCGTATAAATGAAAGAAACTAATGAGCAGACAACCAGATTTGGACAGTCATCATATTTGCAGCTGGTCCTGAGCCACTGGGAGATGGGTAAGGAGGCCTCCAGCCTCACTAGATCTATGGCCAGGGACAGCAGGGCTGCTTGGGAAGCCAGCCTCTTGCGGATGAACAGCTGCTTACTGATGGCAGTGAGAGTGTCGGTGGTCTTTATGAAGGCCCTGTTCTAAGTGTACCTGTGAAGGGGCAAGTGGACTCTTCAGTCCAGGTTAGGCTGGGGGGTGGGGTAGGGTAGAGGGGCAGTGGGCGGAGCCAGTTAGGAGTCCACTCCTCTCTGAGACTCAGAGTGTTGATAGAGAAGGGGGAGACTCCAGGGTTTGGGTGTTCTTGGCTGCGGTAAAGTGGGAGGGATGGAGGGTGGCCTGGCTTTGATCTAAGTAATGACACAGGGAAGCAGGGCTGGTTAATGACATGAAGGATACAGGCTCAGATTGCTGCATGGTTTTAGATGTTCCTGGGCTGGCGAAGTGAATGTGTACAAGTCTCAGCTTTGAAGTCTAACTCAGTGCCCTGAGTAAGAGGCAGAATACATTCCCATCCCAACCAACGTCCCCATGCAGGTGCTGACACTGCTGTTTCAAGGAGTCCACCAAGAGGGGAACAGGGCCACTTGTGCTCACAGGCAGACCCCAGCCAGGAAGACTGGTGGCCCTAGAGCGCAGATGAGGTAGGGTTCTGAGGGTGCTAGATTCTAGCTAGGGCTACCTGAAGTCCAGGGCCATAGCCAGGTTGGTGTGTGCTGCCCTCTAGTGGAGACAAGACAGCATGACTAATCTTGCTGGCTTTTCTCAAGACACTAAGGCAGAGAAGCTGGGCCAGGAGAATCTTGTTATTCCTTAGCTACAGGACAGAGCTTCTGTCTGACATGAGTGTGGGAAGCCATAGGATCCTGACCCAAAAATTCTCTCTTTGGGGCCAAGTATAGGCTTGGGGCTGTCTGTCACATAGAGACTGGAGTCAAAGCTTAAATTTATACATAGGTAGGGTCTACCTGGAATGCAGTCTGCTTCAGGTGGGCGGATGTGCTCTAAAGGGAGAGACCCAGCAACCCTGGGGTAGCACAGAGAGTTTTGCACCAAATGTCTAGGGGATAAGGGAGGTGACATCTGTATGCAATCCCAACACAAAGTGGGCGGGGTGAGGTGGGAGGGTCAAAAAATCCAAAACCAAATGGCAGGATGAAGAAGCCTCTCTAGAGGCACAGCTATGTTTCCAAAATAGCTTAGAGTGAATGGGTGCTGATACAGCAGCCATCAGCAGCTCCCCAGAGTGGGGAGTGGCTGACACTCTTCTGTTGGCCTGTCAGTCAGCCCAGGCAGTCATGACCCTCCTGCTGGACATAGCTTTCTGGTTTACAATGTCTCAGAGATGTGCACAAGGCAAATCCAGCTTTACATGGCCACTGCGACCTGCTGTTACCAAGATGACAGCTCATGGGCATCCCTCGGAGCCACCTGGGGAGATGCCTGCTCTTTGCAGATGAGGGCAGGCGGCACAGTGGCCTGGCTTCTCTGAGGACACATCAAGAAAGATCTTGGTGAGGGGGTAGTACCCCTCTACATAGAATCTGACACGTATCAACCACTGTGCCTGTGACCCTTTGTGGTAGCCTCTGGGGTGCTCACCCTCCCTTGCCAACCTGTCCCTGGTCAGTTGAGCCTACCTCAGGTTGGCAGTCTTCCTCACTGTTGCTCTCCTGGACAGTTTCCAGACCCCTGTGGTTATAGGAGACATGTCCAGCCTGGCAGATGCAGGAACCATCTGATTTCTGGAAGACCCTGTTCAGACCTCGGCAGGTACAGGTAGGAGCACCTGGGGGCAGAGACATTTGCTTACCTCACAGACACTCAGCTGGGGACTGCCCCATCCATTCCTCTGGGAGTTTAGGGGTCCCACTATAGAATTCATTCACCAACTTTACCACACTCTTGGCCTCAGGGGACTGTAAGAAGACACATGAAGTCACAGTTGATCAGTTTCAGCCCTGACTTAGCACTGACATAGCTAAGCACGTGTCAAACAACACTGCTGTGCAGGTGCCCTTTGGACCACTTAAATCAGAGGCTGTGAACCTTGCTGATGCTGTGATCCTTTAATACATTCCCTCATGGTGTGATGACCCCCAACCTTAAAATTCCATTTGTTGCTACTTTATAACTAATTTTGCTACTGTTATGAATCCAAAAGGAATATCTATGTTTTCAGATGGTTTGGGGTGACCCCTATGAAAAGATCATTCAGTATCTCCCCCCCCCCCGCCCCTGCAAGGGGTCACATGGGATGAGAACCACTGACTTAAATAGATCTCTCTGAGGTTAGGCCAGGGCATACAGCTTTTATATTAAGCTTCCTATGATCATCCTTGCAGCCTGAGCCCACAAAGCATCCGTAAGCATTAGGCACCTGGCTCAGGATTCATCACCATGCACATAAAGTGATCCTGGTCCTAGAAAACGGACTCAATTGGCTGCTTCCAGAGCATGAGAAAGAACAGCAGTACCCCTGACAGTAGACACAGCATCAAAGCCCTACGGATAGTCTCTGAGCAGAGCCATGCTCTCCGAGCTGAGCCAGCTTCTTGCCCATGAGCCTGATGGAGGCCATGCATACAGAGCTGCACTCGATTTTCTCCCATAATGCAGCTCTTCTGGCCCACCATTACTTATCACACGAGGATTGCATCCTAAAACCCTGTGGACCTGCAGGCTGCAGGACCAGATGAGGATGACACAGCCACCAGAGGCAAGCATGGCCCTGGGCTCACCCAGGGGAGAGAAGGCAGCACTCCCACAGGGGAGGCATGCTGCCTGCCCTGGCAGGGCACTGAAGGTGCCTGGGGGGCACGGCTGGCACTCTTCAGCTGCTGCTGCTTGGGTGTTTCCTCCAAAGGTCCCTGCTGGACAGGGCTTCGGCCTGGATGTCCCCACAAGACAGTAGTGACCAACTGGGCAAGGCTGGTTGTGATAGCTCTCAGAGCCTACAAGGGAATTATGCAGGGATTGTGATGAGCTTGTTGGGGAATGGGAATAGATCTGATGCCAGATGGGGACTGTCTGAGCATAGGGAGCATAGAGGGCTCTGAGCCCTGCATCCCTAGTCTCCTGCCCATGGCTCTTCTGGGCACATAGCACACAGTTCTATCTTCCTCTCAGTTAGATGTGGTATCTGATGCTGAGCCACCTGGGATGCGGTTATCATCTCGAGAGTGTTTGGATCTCCAGCTGTGCCCACACTCGGGTACCTGAAACTTTACATACTGTACTTTATGACTTGTTACCCTGATAGGGTGGGGCGGTGACTTCTAAGCCTGTTTCTTGTCTCACCTAAGGCCTCAGGCCTCACCTATCTTTTCCCAGTCTCTCCAGACACTCACCTTGGGGACAGATGAATCCAGGTGGACAGGGCTGGCAAGTCAGGGTATCCAGAACAGGGCTGCGGTAGGTGCCTGCTTCACACAAGCGGCAGGAAGTCTCTGCAGAGACCCTAAGGCCACTCTTGTTCAGAGCCTCAGAGCCCCCAGGGCACCCAAGAGGAAGGGTGCTGCCTTGAAGGCAGTAATAAGGAAACATGCACCTGCACAGAGCAGAGGCCCAGGCTCAGGCCATCTTGTCAACAGAGTCCCACAGCCCAGCTCCAGCATCACCCCACGCAGGACCTGAAGTGATTGGTCTGTGTCCCCTGGGTGTCTGCAGGCTGAACTGCATTTATGGAGAAGGCTGAGCCTGATAAGGTGGGATGACCCTGGGCAATCTTTCTGCACCTAAGTAGAGGGAACTACTGACATGGAACTGACTTGATAGCTGGAATTTCACGCCTCACTCCTGTACAGGGCCTGGGATGATCTAATGTTAACTAAAGTTCCTAGAAAGGTCACACCTGTGTTAAAGACTAGCCGATTCTGTTCAAAATTGACAGAGTAGGACTCTCTGGTCAGGGAGAGTTGGGATGTTGCAGAGCCAGAAGCAAAGTATCTGGGTCTATCTTCAGTTCTCTTGTCACTCACTGGCTACCTCTGTGTCTCACCTAACATACTTGTGACTCTCACACGAAACCTTTTAGTACACGTTAACATAACAGAGCACTGGCTTCCACTAACCAAAAAGCTGAGAATCCCATCAAATGGCGTCTGAATCAGACCCCGCGTCTCTGTAAGCTGCCTGCCTGATGTTTGCACCAAAATATTTACAAAATGCCTTGACTTATGACTTCCTTCTTCCTGGGACTCTAAAAACTTTCTGAAACCATTTTACTTGAGACATGGTATCTGGAGTAAGATGAAACCATGTTTCCTGTCCCCCAAACAATGCATCTTTATCACCCCCCTTGTGGTAAGAGCTGTGGTTTTCAATGTTAGTCCTCAGAATGACTGACAAACACTAAGAACACGTGTGTGTGTGTGTGTGTGTGTGTGTGTGTGTGTGTGTGTGCATGTGTGTGTGTTGTGAATGTATCCTAGATATCTCACAGGCCTCGTTTATAAAGGAAAGAAAGGTATTTAAAATTAAAATGGAACAGGGTGTTTCATATTCTTATTTGCTAAATGTGGCTGCCCTGCATACGATATTTCTGGAGGCTAAGAAGAGTGTCCTAACAACATCCCTTGCTCACTGATACCTTCCCAGAAGGGCTGGGCCCTAGCTGGCAACCCAATACAAAGGGTTTCAAACTACTTACCTATGACTCTGCCATTTAGTTCCAATCATTAAGAAACCGAGGGCCAATTTGTCATTGAAGATTGACTCTGACTCACAAGATGGATGAGGCAATGGGGGGGGAGGGGCGGTGTGTTCAGCTTTGCAGGATGGTGGGGATCCCTAAGAGGGTTCAAACTCATAGGAATGTAAAGGGACTTACCGCTGCCCAGGACCAGTGTAGGTAGAGGAGCCTGCTGGGCAGGCAAAGCCCCCAGGGCAGAGCGGGGGTACTCCTGTCCGGGGCCCACAGTAAGAACCAGCCCTGCATGGGACCATGTCCACAGCACCTGAAGGAAACAAGACCGGAATGAATGGGCCTAGGACCTTAGATGGGCCTGGTTTAAAGACATACTAAGTTTCTGTCAGGAGCTCAGGGTAATTGAGGAAGGCTCTAGGTTATGAGGAGAGCCAAGAAGTCCCCAGGATCCCTGGCAGAGGTCTGGGTGGGAAGAGTGTTGTAGGGTGGGACATTGAGACAGTAGGGGTCATGTGAAGACCAAGGAGAGAGGGGAGGGCTCTAACAATTCTCACTGTGTGGTCAAAGAGGTAGACTCATGAGGTTGGAGCCCAGGAACAGAAAAGATCAAAGCATAAGTGAGTCCCACCATGCTTTTGGACTGGTTGGGGTATAACAGGGTATCAACAGAGAAAACATAGGGACCCAGCGCAGGGAAGCCATGGGCTAAGCTACACATATCTGTTCTCGTTGTCCCTCCCCCACTAAGGATGGTACCTAGGATGGTAGGAGAGTCACCCAAGTCCTGTCCTTGCAGTTTCTCTGCAGGAACCTTCCCATAACCGAAAGACATCTTTCCTGCTCCCCAGCCACATACCCACATTGACTTCTTCCTGTCTATCCAAGTAGCAGAGATCCCATGGGATCTTGAGAGTGGGGCACAGAATAGCCTGCGCTGGACTTGCAGAGTCTATTAAGCTGTTAGTCAAACCCTCCCTGATCTAGCTGAAGGCAGGGGCTTTAAGGTATCTTGTTCCTGAGGAGATGCTGGTAGAATCTGAGTAGGTGAGGGGTTAGGGGAAGGTCCTAGAGTGAATGGGTAGCCATGTATGGCTGCAGCCTGAGCTCTGTAAAGGGCTCTTTTAAACTCCAGCCATTGTGAGCCCCAGAGGTGACAGCAAAGGGAAGTGGAACTGGGCTAGGAGGTCCTATGGGCTCACCTGCTGGGCACTCTGACCCAGACTGGCAGGGGATGGCAAACACATTGGCGCGACCAGTCACCTGTGTGTCGGGGCAGTAGTAGCCAGAGGGACAGAGCTCACACTCTTCTGGTGAGGATGCCCCTGGCTCTGAACGAAAGGTGCCAGGTGGGCAGAGGAAGGCACCCTGTGTACCTGGACACCAATGGCCAGGGGGACATGGGTAGTCTTCAAAGGAAGAGAGGCCTGGAGGGAAAACACCATGAAAAATGGGGTTTCTCCAGGGCTTCCCTGGGGCCTGTCTCCATTCATTCCCAAGGTAACCCTGACAACTTGAAAAGGGGCCCTTACCTGGCCATGGGCAGTGGTACCCAGCGGGACAAGGGAGGCACTCAGCTGGGCTCTGACCTCCTTCTGTGGCCAAGTAGGTATGCTCAGGGCAAGCCTGGGGGACTCCTGGGTGGGACTCACTCATTCCAGGGCAATAATGACCAGCAGGGCAGGGTTTCCAGGCTTGGGCTTCTGCAGGGTGAAGGCTACACTCACCTTTCTGCCCAAGCACAGCCTCCCAGACCTTCCATAGGTACAAACATCTTCTAGACTGTCACACAGTCACTTTGTCCTAGAATCTTACCTGCTCTGCACCACTGTCCTGGGGGACAAGGCTCACAGTCTTCTTTTTTCTGAGCTCCAGGGGTAGCCGCCAGGGTGTGAGGGGGGCATGGGATGGGTTCGCCACTGCCCTCAGGGCAGTAAAACCCTAAAGCACAAAGTGTTTACTGGTTTACTGTGGCAGATATAATACAGATAGACATTGCCAGGCTGGGAGCCAGAGTGGAATGAGCCCTGGGGTCCTGGGTGATCATGCTAGTCAATGTGGGGAGGTATAGACATTAATCCTGTTTCACACACACACACACACACACACACACACACACACACACACACTAGTGTGTTTGTCACACCAAGAGCCATGTGCATTTGCACGGGACATATTTTTATATTGTATATACATCCATGCACATACATGTTACATAGATAATTGGGTGGATCCTGAGCCTTTCATACCTGCAAACTGGAGGCAGGGTCTGTTACCTGGTGGGCACTGTTCTGCACATAGCTGTTTCTGGGTACACAGGGCCTGAGGCTTGCCAGGGTCTGATGTTATTTCAGAGGTGCCAGGTGGACAGAAGTAGCCAGCAGGACATCTTCCCCACACCTGACCATGCCTAGTGCTCAAAGAGAGGGTACCAGCGTAAGAAGCCAGTGATGGAGTGTCTGATCTGAAGCAGGAGGGAGACTGCCCTAGCTAGAAGCCTTCTCTGTGAATCGCAGTGTAATGATCTCGCTTAAGAGCCCCAGCAGACTGGGACAATGTGACAGAGGCAATACCAATACAGTGCAGCAAAATATAGAAAGGAAAGGATGAGACCCATGCCCAGCACAGGCAGGCAGCTTCTGTATGTCCAGCAAGTGACAGTCTGGCATGACCCAGACTGCCATCAGCACAAGTCCTTCAGACAGCTCAGTCACCGTGAAGCAATTGCCTCTAGAAATGGGGACAGACAGAGCAAGCAAGGATCCTGTCTGCTTCCTGTACTGACTGGAGTGTCTGCTGGGTCTCTAGGGGCTTGGACCTGGATTCTGAGGCTCCATCCTCAACAAGTGGGAGGGGACAACTCAACAAAGAGGAACCTCAACTCTTGCGTTTTAAGTAATAAAAGATTTGTTTAGAAGAGTGGAGATGTTGGGGTCCAGGGCTCCCTGGAAAGATGCTTAAGCTTGGACTGTAGGCCTCCCCAGCCACAGAGGCTGGCCTCTAGACGGAGCAGGCAAAGAGCCTTGGTAAGTGCAGTTTGACTGACCTGCAATAGTGACCAGGGGGACAGATGGAGCAGCCACTTTCTTCCTGGAGGCCTGATACATCCTGAGGAGTGAAGGTCCCTGGGGGACACAGATTCGGGGACCAAGTTCCTGGAAGAAGGAGAGACAGGGAGTAAAGGAGGAGCCCTACAGGGTCGGGGCCACATCAGTGACTGGGGAATGATGGCCTCCACTCCTAAACAAATTTATGACATGAATACATCTGTCCTTCCCACCCCCAACATCCAATTGCCCAATGGGTCCTTTCTGCTATTTCCTCGGGCAATAACTGACGATATGGGCTTACTTCACTCTTCCCTCTAGGAAGAGGACAAGGCAGGTGACTGCCACAAGGGAAAAATCCTGGAGCCTGCAAGATGGCTCACTGGGTAAGAAGCTTTCTGTCAAACTTGATGACTTGATTCTATCCCTAGGACCAACATGGTGGAAGGAGAGAATGGACTTCTGTAAAGGTACCCTCTGAGCTAGCATACCATCTGTATACATGCACACACACACACACACACACACACACACAAATACACACACACTAATGCACACCAATGTAATAAAAAAAATTAAAAGGAATATTAGTGTTGAAGGGTCTTTGAGCACCAGTTAAGTGTTGGGGTGCAGGATCATGCCTCTAGAAAAGACTCCCTGAAATCCTCTGGGGCTAAGTCTAAACCTTTTCCACATCTGTGTAGAGGTATGGAGAGCTTTCTTCTGCCCTTTCTCCTACTCTGTGAGGAGCAGAAGGTACCTAGACAAGGAATTCCCTCATGACTTGCTAGCTCCCAACATTCTACCTTCTGATCACAGCCATGGCCCTGGTCCACAGAGTGCTGACCCTGGCTCGGTTGCTCTGGTCCATGGACACTGTTTTAACGTGTGTCAGAGTCATCCTTCTAGGATGCCTTTACATTCCCTGTAGACCCAGATTGATGACTTTGTATCTTGGGCCAGGATCCTTAGGGAAGAGGTGTAAGTAGAGCATGGGGTCAGCAGATGAGAAGAAGGCCAGCAGTAAAGTGGAAAAGCAGAGAAGAAATTGGTCAGGGCAAGAAGGCAGAAGGCTGGACACAGCCACATAGGATCTGGGTACAGGTTGGTGTGCTTAGGGGTTAGAATGAATAAGTGAATGAAGATAGGCAGATTGTGGGAGAATCGGGATGTGGGTGTGAGGTTCCTACACATACCAGCTTGACAATAGGCATGGGCTGGGCAGGTCTTGGGTATCCTAGTACCAGGATGTGGGCAGTAGGAGCCTGGTGGACATGAAAGGCAGGTGTCTGAGCCCAGGGAGGGCTGGTAGTGCCCACGGTGGCACTGGATAGGCCATGCAGATCCTGGCTGGCAGAAGTGACCCTGGAAGGTATATCCAAATAGAAGTCTCTGAGTCTAGGCCAGGGATGGTTGATAGACTCAGTATCTCTGTGAGTCAGCATGGTGTCTTTCTTTCCTTGGGTTTACACCACAGTGAACTCCAGGGATGAAGAGGCCAGGGGAACTTGCAAAAATTGAGGCTTAGGAGATAGAGGTATTGGAGTGTTAGGTGGGGTAGCAAAAGCTACATGCAACAGATTGCACCCAAAGTAGAGCATGGACCCATGACCCTGAGATCAAGAGTCTTAATACTATATACCTCCTAAGCTTCAGAATGGGTTGTGTTACCAGCCCCCTCCCAGCTTCCCTTGAATCCATGGATAAAAGACTCAGACACACAGTTGTTAAACTTCAACTTGCCTTTGGACACAATTGCTGGGTGCTACTATCTCCCACCAGAAAAAGTGTGCCCTTATCAATATTCTTATATCCACATTTCCCCCTGCCCTAGACTTTAGTTTCTCAGTTACATCTAGTCCCTGCTAAACACCCCTGACCACCCACCTATAGGAGTAGCCACAGTCCGATGCTCCTCTCCTGAGACCTTACATGGCTACTTGGCTTTCCTCTCTCCAAAGCATGGTGAACTCTGTCTCTCCTCTCCTTGCTTACCTCCAGGGACCTGGAAGTCCTGCCTAGTCCTTCTGCCCAGCAATTGGCCCATGGCTTTTTTACTGACAGATCAAAAACCAATTGGGGAACAGTGCCACCCCTACATTGGATCATCCCTTGTGATCCACTGAGCCATTTTGATGGCCACAGTCTAAGGGCTAAGCTTCTCAAGCCAAGGCAGTACCTTCTGACTCCTGGACCAGGAGATTGAGCTTGGAGGTACCTGAGGGCATGGGACAGGTGCAGGGGTGGAGGCTCTGGTGTCCAAGGAACAGTCAGAGTCAACTGTGCAGGATCCATTAGCTGAGCCAAGGTCCAGGCTAGGACAGAAATATCCAGCTGGGCAGGGCCTGCAGCTCCCCTTAGAGGTGCCACCTGTACAAAGAGGGTCATAATACAAGGCTTTTATTTTGTGGGCTATTCCCTAGAGCTACAGTGGCACCTAACCCAAACTGTTTAATGGAACTGCCATTGGCTAGGTTCCATGGGGCATTGGTTTTCTGGGTTGGCCAGTGGTACTGCCTGCATTGCAGTTCATTGTGGCCTAAACCCAAGGAAAGAAAGACACCATGTCAACCCCACAGAGATGTTGACTATGTCAACCATCCCTAGCCTAGACTTGGGGATTTCCATTTGCATCTGCCTTTCGGGGTCACTTCTGCCAGCCAGGAGCAGGATGGCTTATCCTGTGCCTCCCTGGGCTGAGACACCTGCACCTCCACCCCTGCACCTCTTCTGTGCCCTCAGGTACCTCCTCTCCTCAGTCTCCTGGGGTGGGGGGGGTAGAGGAGATGGGGAGCCTTAACTACACCTGGTTATGGCTTGGCACCCAGACATCTAGCCAGTAAGGTTCCTTGCCCCTGTTCACAGGGCAAGCCATGCACAACTCTGAGTGTCATAGGAAAGGTTCTGTTTGGGTCTCCTGGAAGTAAAGGAGAGGACACAGGGCTGATGCTCACCTATGCAGTTCCTTGTTGTCCCCAAGGGGCAGGGCACTGGGAACAGAGAACCCTGTGGGCAGTAGTGGCCTCGGGGACAGGGTCCATTAAGAGGAAAGTTGGTGTTTCCCTGTGGTGTAGGGCTGGTAGCACCCCCCTTACAGTAGTAACCAGCTGAACAGGGTCCTTAGGGAGAGAAATATGTGGAATTTTAGCAGAGCTACAGAAACTTAACAGCTCAGTTGAACCCTGCCTTATTAAGAGAGGCCCCCATCATCCTCCTGTCAGGTCCTATCACCAAGTACTAGCTGCTGCTGTCTCTAACGCTAGGACACCATGGAAAGTAAAGTGGGAAGAAGAACAGCTAAGGATGCTATACATCGTTCAGCAGAAGAGATGTCCTCAGTGCTAGAGAGGACATATAAGGAGAAACTGCAGATGTCAGGGGGTGCTAGGCAAACACTGGTTGGGGAAAATCCCATTCTCCATAGCAGCCATGAAAGATGCTCTTGTTACCATCCTGCATCACAGGGAGAAAACAGAGCCTAGCTGGTCAGTGATCTGTCCAGCATCACACAGGCACAGAGGCACAGAGGCACAGAGGCAGATGATACCTGCCTATAGCTGCAAAGCCTGCTCTTGGCAGCAGACAGAGCTCACAGAGAGAGAAGGAAGTGTAAAACATGCCCCAGGCTACACTTGTGCCTGCTGAGGAGAGGACCTTAGGACCCAAGATCTTGGGTCAGATCTTGGGGCAGGTACCAGCCTTGATTTTGGCTTTGGTTTTAGAAACCTGTCTATGGATATCAAGGTTTCTCCACCCCTCATCTTTAAAGATACAGACAAGGTGGCATAGGAGCTGTCTCCAATCTGTGTACTGGGAGAAGCCTGTGCAACAGAGCTATTCTTAGGCTGCCTATCTCTGCAGGCATGTATGCCAATACCTACCTTCAGGCCATGTGTTGCCCTCCCCAGGACAATAACTCCCTGCAGGGCAGAGCTGGCAAGCTCTGGGAGATACAGCACTTTCCTGTGGGTTGAGGGTTCCTTCTGGGCAGGGATGAGCTGAGATTGTCTCTGCTGGACAGTAGTGACCTACAAACAAAGCCAAAGTGATCAGGGGCTGTGCAGGAACCTGTCTACCCTCTAACCTGTGGCCTCTCATTATAGTGACAGAGACGTTAGAATAACCTTGAGGATCAGAGGTCAGCCAGAGGGAGGGTATGAGGGGATACTGGGAAAGAAATGAGGCTTGCAGAGTCAGAGTTTAGACATAGACCTCTGTGTCAGGGCAGAAGATGTGAGCATCTGCTTGAGAGTATATGAACATGAGTGTGTAAAAGAAGTGTGAGTATATGTATGAGCCTGCGTGTGTGAGGGGCTGAGTGCAGGAATGTGTACACGTGAGTGATAACCCCATCAGCTTCAGGATAGGGTGGTCTTAGCGACAGGAATACCTGATGCAGTTGGCCTTGGCTTGTCAGGATTAAAAAGCAGGAAATGCTGATGTTAAAGACAGTGGCCCAGATTTTGTTACCCAAGAATTTTCCTAGAGTTCATAAGTGCCACAGCAGGCAGCCTAGCTCCTAAGTACCTAGAGTGGATAGGAGGCAACGCAGAGCCAAGTATACATGTTCTGAGAGGAGTCAACTCAGGGTGCCTGGGGTCTCCCAAGAGTCCCTGGCACTGCTTGAAGCAAAGCAAATAGCCCCTATCTCATGACTGAGCTCTCTTGTCACCTCATCCCTGATTCCCATGAGAGAGGTCATTCACCATAACATCTTCTTTCTAGTGGATGAGGGTAGCTTTGGCCTGCCCCTCGGAGCTGCAAGAAAGAGCTGTTTGTCTAATCTCATGACCTTCGCCCACACCTTCCCTCTGGAGTACAGCCAGCCCTATTAGATGGGTGGGTCTGGTCAGGGAAGCTCATTGGACATTGGGTATGAAAGCCCTGAACATAAGCAACATGGTAGAGTTGGGTCCCTGAGCATCCAATTGCCCTACTGTGGAGAAGAAAGATAAGGCTGGCTGGCCTAGGGTTACCTTTTGGACAGGCGATGGGTTCCACAGTGGCTGCCTGAGGACAGTAGGTGCCCTGTGGGCAGGGTAGGCAGGTGTCAGCCCCAGACAATGGACTGAAGGCACCAGGCTTACAGGGCAGCTCATGGTGGGCCCCTGAAGGACAGTAGAACCCTGGAGGGCATTTGTATCCATGAGTCCCATCAGTGGGTGAGGGCACAGAGCTTCCTCCAAGGCAGACATATCTGAGGACACAGACAGCCATGGCTCAACCTCCTCCATCCTGATTAGATTGGAATTCCCAGGTAGCCTTGGGAGCCCCGGGTCTCAGGTTTAATCTGGAGCCAGACCAGTGGGACCAGTACAGCTGGTGGCTCAGCTGAGTTCCTGGGACCAGAGCAAGACACACACACACACACACACACACACACACACACACACACACACACACGGAATTCTACAACCTAAACATGTTCTGGCCCTATGATAAGAACCAGAAGAGGAGTTCAGGGAGATGGTTCTGAGAAGAGTCAGCATCTTTTACGTATGCTCTACTTCCTGCAAATACTCCCAGTCCTGTGTCCCTGGGCAGGTAGGGAAGCTTATCATTCAATGCTCAAATGAAGTTCCTGGGGTCATGGTGTCTCTAGCCCATTGAACAGTGCAAATGCACTGCAGGCATCTCAGACGCTACTTGCTGGCTGAGACCAGTAAGACTCAGGTCTACAAGGTCTTCAGATATGGCAGGAACCATAAGATAAGAAAGATATGTGTGCTAGGGCATACCTTGAACCTCGGGGGGGCGGGGGGGATGAGGTTATACACAGCGGTATCAAAAAGGCAGGATATTCCCACCCCACATGCTTAGGGAAAGAGTCCTTGGCCTGTGCTTTTCAGTGAAGCTGAGGAGAGGTGGTAAGGATTTAGGATTCATCTGTATTTGGAGTTCTTTGCAGGCTCAGACTTGGACTCAGACTCACTTCTTCTTTTGAGGGTCCCCTTACCCTGCATGGCAGAGACCAGCCTCCAGGACTTGCGATAGCCCAGGCTGACTACAGTAGTGCCCTGAGGGGCATGGCTGGCATTGGTCTTTGCTGTTCAGGCCATGAGCAGAGGAATAGAGCCCAGGAGGGCATGGAAGTGGAAAGCCTGTTCCCACAGGGCAGAAGAAGCCAGGGGGGCAGATGTCATTCCCAGAAATCCCTGGGCCCTCCACCTGTGTAGAGGGGGAGAAGAAAGAGAGGTTATCCTGTTAGAATTAGGGCCTCTGCTACCCACACCACAGCTGGAACTTAGGGCCAGGGCCACCACAGGATATTTCGTATCTCACTGTATCTTTCTTTGCTGCCTGTATTACTGAGCCTGTTAAGGCCTCTAGAGGGCAGTCACCAGGATCCATATATGGGCTCTGAATTCTCAAATTCTTCCATCTGCTAGCTGCCTCCCTCCTCACTCCTTCTCTCTGTCCCTTCCTCACTTATGCCTTTCCAGAGCATTAATGTGCAATTCCTAGAAGTTCTGGCACCTTCCATTCTAAGAGGAAGAGCTGGCCAAGGGAAGGGAGGACTAAGTTACATACCAGTTCAGTGATAACTTAGTAATTGCTATCCACCTCTGCCTGCCTGCCCACCATCCCTAATCTGTGTCCATCATCCTAACCAAGTCTTACATTAGGCATGAGGATCCCCTGTATCCATGTGTCTGCTCCTATTGTCACATGTCATCAACCTAAGATGCTATCTATTGTAAGACAAGCTTTGACCACTTCCCGTCATAACTGTCAGACACCTTGGCTTCTATGTTGTTGCTGATAAATAGTGATGTTTAATGTGAAAGAGATGCACATCTTCGAATCAACGTGAGGAGCTGTCATCTGGCTTTCAGGGAACTGTAGCCATGCAAGGAAAGAAGGGCCCCTGAGCCCATACATCCTGGGGTGCTGGGGTCCAGTGTTGCCTACCTTGTGTTGGATGGGAGTTGGGGAAACAGCACCCCCTGTGCAGTAGTGGCCAGAGTGACAGAGTCCAGATGGCTGAGTCAACCCTTGTGACACACAGAACATCCCTGCAAGGAGCAGATAAAGCATGTGACAGAGGGACTTAGCTTCACCTCCCACATGTTCGGACAGAACATGCTTTCACCTGCACCTTGCCCTCTGTCTATACCCTGTCCCCTCTTTAGCCACTCTCTGTGGGACATGTAAGCCATATGACCAGGGGAGCCAGCCTGGATGAAACAAGAGTGAGGTGGAGAGCTGTACAAAACCCTGAAAATCTCATCTTGAGACTAGCATGAGTAAGGACTGCCCCCTCCCTGTTCCAGGCCCCAGGGGACATAGTCCTGAGCGACCCCCCTTCCATCTCTCTTGGGTTAGTCACTGAGCCTCATGGCCAAATTGCAGGTTTAAATACCTGGAATTCCCCTTCACATAAATGAAGTCCCAGCCAATAATGTAAGTTCATCTCAACCCCCACACCACATCCCAAATCCCCACTAGCACCCCCCTTACTCACTCAAGACCACAGAGTTCCTGAGAACCCACTTGACCTGACAAGCTTCCTTCCTTTAATTTTGCCTAGGCTCACAATGGTGCCTGAATGCCCCAAGGGCAGAAGAAAAGCCAGCCTGAACTACCTCCATCCATTTTTGTCTGGCCCCAGAGACCTCAGATGGGCACTGGGAGTTGTTCTTATCTTAAGCCTTAAAGGTAAATTGGTGCAGTCAGTGTACAGGGGCTGAGGAGGCCCTGAAGTGAGGAGTGCCCGAAGGAACATGGGGGTTGTATGAGAGCCCACGTTTCTGCCACCCGCCCTCTCTTCTAACACTTCCTCCCAGGCCACCTCAGTGTCCAAGGTTAAGGCAGAACCCACAAACCTGCTGGACATGGCTCACAGTCTAGCTCTGTAGTAGCTCCAGGCCTGGGCCCAAATGTTCCCTGAGGGCATGGGTGGGCAGTGGCTGAGGGAGAGCCTGGGGGGAGAAAATAGTCTTGGATGCATAGACTCTAGCCGTGTTTACCAAAGTCTGAGAGGTGACGGCAGGATCAGCTTGACTCAGGGTGAAACTCCTTCCTTGATCTACCTAGATCAGAGACCAAGAATCCTAGTGCCTTGATCCAGGTGCGGACAGGGAGGCTCACACATGCTTGACCATCTGTAGCATAAGCACATGATCCAGGAAATCTGACCTTCTTGAGAGATCCTGGCCATTGAGCATAACCCCTCTTCTCTGTACTAGGCTATCACCCTTGGCACAGGACTCTGTGTGCCACATCCAACTCGGGGAAGTGAGTTAGACTTGGCCAGCTCGGCCCTAGGGTTCGGGCCATCTTCCCCTGTTCTGTACCTATGGCTCCACTATGCTCAGACCTAGGTTGGACACTTTGGGGAAGCAAACTTATGTGGAATAGATGTTCCACTCTAGCTTACGTCCCTAATATTCTTCCATGACACTTCAGTAGTTACAGCCTTCCCATATCAATTTCAGTCTTTAAAGCAACTTACAACGGTTGAGAGTCACAAAATGTTCTATACGTATAAAAATAGATCAACGAAGTCTATAGTCATTGGCACACTGAAAGATTACCTGTTAGCTTCCAGAACCTACCTGTGTTGGAGACTTCACAGTAGAACCCCATGGGGCAGAGCTCACAAGAGCCCTGAGCCTCCTGGGGCTGGAAGGTTCCATTTCCACAGGCCTTTGGCTGGGGTGATCCCTCAGGACAGTAGAAGCCCTGGGGGCACCGAAAAGACATGGGGCTGGCTGAGGTCTGACCAGGGGGACAGTAATATCCTGTTAAGCACGGCCCATCAGGGAAGCATTTCCCAGTTCCTGTAGAGAGGATTGGAGACACTATGACTGGGCCCAGCCTATACTTGAAGGAATAGTGTTATAAAGTATAAGACAAGACATGGGGTTTGACAGCCCATTTCCTATGTCTCTTCCTGGGTCTGTGTTAACCTCCTGGCTTTGTGACCTTTTAGGCTCCATGTCTTCTTAGCTCTGGAACCTCTTGGTGTTCTGAGGCCTCCTCTAGCTCCTAGTGTTGCATTTCCTCCTGAATCTTCAGCCTCTTCCAGCTCTACAGCTCAATTTCTCTGTCTCAGCTTCTCCATAGGACTATGCGCTGCTATAGGAACCTGGATTACAGGCCAGGATGTGAGGCTGCAGGGAGCAGAGGGCTGCCTATGTGTAGGAGGTAAGTTGACGTTCCATGTCCCCAGCCTGATTCTGATGTCACATAGCGGTGGCCTTTGGTGCTTCCTCCTTTTTAGCAGCACCCACCTGCTCACTGACCTTCTGGCAGTACCTTGTTACGTGAAGTTTATTATATAGACTAGACAGACAACTAAGTGACAAATGTCCCTCTCAAAGTCACCTTCCATTCCACATGCTCATTACTGTGCCCTCTCAGTTTCTAGATCAGTCCTGATTTCTGTTTCTTACACAAGCTTCACCTTTGCTCCCATCACCTTGGTCTTGAGATGGCCTCCTTTTATCTCCATTCCTTCCCAGCATAAACTCTTCCATCCTTCCTACCTACTGATGGCTCAGCCATGTCTTGAAAAGTACCTGCTATAGAGGACATGTAACCTGGGATGTCCCCTGTAGGCAGGCCGAGGGCATCTGAAGCAAGTGGGTTAGATAATGACAAGACAAGGTCCAGGATCTAGCATTGGTAACCTGAGTCAGTGCAGAACTGTCCTGCAGGACAGAGTCTGCAGTCTTTGGCGCTGCGTGCTCCAGGCGTCTCTCGGAAGGTTCCCCCGGGACACGGGTGCTGGGTAGGGTTCTGGGTACCCAAAGGACAGTAATATCCAGCAGGACAGTCCACTGGCGTCACAGTTCCGGTTCCTGGCTCCAAAACCCCTAAGGGACAGAATCTGTGCAACATAGAAGCTTGGTGTTAGGTATGAAAGCGTTATTGTCATCTAGAGGCTGGGGTTCTCCAAGGAAGGAAGCCTCTGGGACACAGAGGATTTAGGAAGACATAAAATTACCATAGACCCCTCTGAAGACAGAGGAAACGGGCTGCAGAGAGTGGTGGGCTTGTTTGTCGGGTGTTATGCATGAACCTGCAGCTTTCCAAGGCCATGCATGGCTTCAGGATGTTTGGTGATAGGGTAGGGGTCTTATGCTTAGTAGTCAGTTTATATATGTATTAGCCCCTCTAATCTTCAGGGAGTGTAGGATAAGCCAGATGTCAACAGACAGAAAAGAGAGGTTCTGAGCTCTTACTTCCCGGCAGGGCACATCTTGCAGAAGCTCTGTCCCGGCTCATCTTGATACTGCCCAGGGGGACAGGCTCGAGGCTCTAGGCTGCCAGGAGGACAAGAGTGGCCCGGAGGACAAATGGTATCTAGAAACGCAAAGGGAGAAGGCTGTTCCTCTTGGTGGCTTCCACCTTATCATAGCCACAGTTATTCTTGCTCCCTCTACATCAGTGTGGCTATATGGGTGACATCCTTATGATCTAGGACACCTCTGTGTCCTTCTGGTGTACCTCTGTGGGTAAGTGTACCCTCTGTCTCAGTCCTGTGACTCCACACAAGGGGACTGGTTCTAATCTGAAGTAAGCGCCAACTTTTGAAGCCACTTGAGACTTTTTAGCCTTGTTGAGAAAAAGCCAAATCTAGAACTTTCTCTTTCTTACACAGCTTTCTTTTTTACACATCTCCTCTAGTTCTCTCCGGGACATTTAATGATGATCTTTTTGGAGATGCCAGTTTAGACGGGCTGTGCTCTAGGTCTGTGCTGTGTGAATCAGGATGTCCAGTCCTCCAGCAAACTTCTAGCTATTAGAGCATGGTCCTCAGAGGCAGTCTGAGGCCAGGACACCATTTCATGGAGCTGCATCCTTTGGAGCTGTGAGATTGGAACTGAATGAAATAAGGGCTCACTCCCCTCTGTTGCCTTTAACAGTGTGGAAATCCTGCATGGAAGGCACAGAGACGTCATCCCAGGCTGGCTGGCCTTGTACAGCGATTTCATCCTTTAAACACAGTCCTTGGTTTTGCTGCTTCCTTGTGTCTTGATGGGCATTATTTGTTCCAGCCCAACCTACTGGTACATTTTACATCTTCTTGGACTGTGTAGGTATCTGAGTGCCCCTCTGGGAGGAGGCTTCTTCATAGTCCTTCAAAGTTATTTAACTGATACACTGATGACTATTCACTAAATTACAGAACCCGTGTCTTCCAATGACACATATGACATTGGCATATAACCTTGGCCCCAGTCAGACTTCTCAGTGTGATTTCCCACTGTGTAATAACTTTATCTGGAGAATGTACTCCTAACACTTCTAAGGCTACACAACACAGGTACCAGGAGCCAGCTGTGACTTCACTCCAACTTTCCTTGGTTGCAGAAAAGCATGTCAGAAGGAGACTGGGTAATATAGACAGGTCCAACTTTCAACTCAGTCTGATATAAAAAGGGAACCCTAAGTAATTCTGTCATAATTATAGCCCTAACAACTGATAATAGCCAATCCAAGTGAACAGAAGAGAAGACGAAGGCCTACCAGGCTATAGTCCCATGATCCTCTCAGAATGTTTGATTCGGCTGACTGCCCAATTTACAAATCAAATCATCTCAATTAATCTTAATTTGTCAAAGATTTTCTTTGAACAATCCCCAAGAGACAGAATGGTGCAGGCCTCCGGGTCATGTCTGTTTCTGTTCTCTGCCTAACCCATGTCTCACTAGAGCTGTTTTGTGTGATCCTGGAGTACTTTAATCCCTTTCCCTGAAGCACAGAATGCTTTAACTGATTTTCTTTTAAGTATTTCTGAACTCCTCCATTTTTCCCTTATCCTAGACAACCTCATCTCCCTTTCCGAGCAGGGGACACTGAGCTCTGAGGGTAGGAGCCAGGTTCATGCATGATCATCCACAGTCCAAGATCCCTTCTGAGAACGCTAAGGAGAGTCTGTCCTTACCTGGACTGTGTCCAGAGACAGAGGCCCTAGGGCAGAACCAGCCCCCTTCACACAGGGCCTCTGGGGAGCTCAGGCCAGCCTGGGAGCAGAACCAGCCAGCTGGGCATGGTTGACAGTCCTTCACAGATGTAGCACCTGGCGTGCTCAGGAGGAAGCCTGCAGGTGCACACACTAGGAGTTGGGACAGGTACTTTCCCAGATAGAGACTCAGGGTGGTCTGTCTCCTGATCATTGCTGTTCTTATTCATTCTCTCAGTTTCACACAGAAAGGGCTCATGAACTTAGGGACTGGGGGTCTGGCTCAGATGATGCCCTCCCTCATTCTCTGCAATGTATCTGTATCTCACCCATCTCTGCCTCCTCCATTCAGATGCTCTGCCATACATTGGATCACTCGAGGAGACATCCCTACAAGCTACACATATACCACACTACTCCTGTGTTGACTAGCTTCTGCTTCCTGAAGAGTTTCTTCCGTGTCCTTTCCTCAGAGACCCCTAAGGCTGGGCCTCAGCTCCTCTAAGGGCCTACAGCAGACTTCACACCCTAGAGACCTACCAGGGCCACATGGAACAGGATGGGGGCTTCCCCGAGGACAGAAGTGGCCTGCAGGACAAAGGTCTCCTGTAATCCCATCTGTGGGATTTGGGACAGACGCTCCATGATTGCAGAAAAATCCAGCACTACAGAACCCAGATGGGGTGACCAACCCAGGCAGGAGACAGTAGGACCCTAGAGAGAATAACAGGTTGATCCTCAGATGGAAGTAGAGGGATTGGGTACCTCCCTTCAGAGCCAGTTTCTTAAAACAGAACCCTGATAGGGTGACCAACCCAGGCAGGAGGCAGTAGGACCCTAGAAAGAATAAGAGGGTGGCCCTGAGATAGAGAGCTTGGGTATCTCCCTTCAGGGCCAATCTCCTAATATACTCTTGGGTTTCATTGGAGCCAGGCCTTGAGCACAGACACACTGAATAAGGGAGGGCGGGCCTAATGTGGTCAGGATGGCAAAGAGAGATCTCTGAGTCCCTGACCCTTACCTGGTTCACAGGGGCTGCAGTCTGACCGATGAAATCCTCCTCTCTGTGGCTTGTACATGCCCCGGGGACAGGGGAACTGAGTAGCAAAGGTAGTGGAGGCTGGGCAGTAATGGCCAGCAGGACATTCATTCCCTGCCACAGAAGAGGTGTTGGCTGGGCAGAAGAAACTGCAGAGAGAAAGGAGAAAGGTTTAGAAGGCAGGTGGCATCCTGGTGGCAGCTAGAGGCTACATGAGCCTTACACTGTTGGCTTCCCAAGTCATGGCCTGGCATGGGACTCTGCATAGTCCATTGCTAAGGATTTGGCATTAGAGGAGTTAAATGGCATAAATAAATGGCAAATAAACAGACTCAGATTTGAGATATGAAATAGCACAGTAATACTCACCAAACCTGTCACAAAGACTCATGTGTTCTTCCAGATACAGAAGCCTTGGACTGAAGAGATTAGCACCCGCCCATTTGGCTACCCCTTGAAGCAAGAATGCAAATTATATGCACAGACACTAGAAAGTCTCCAGGGAAGTTTCTCAAAACTCACCCCTGGGGGCAGGGTTTGCAGTGGCCCTGAGCAACTAGGGCATTGTGGGTACCAGCTGGACATGGCTTTGGAGAGGCAGTGCCTGATGGGCAAAAGTGTCCTACAAGGGAAGTAAACACTACAGTTAGGGCTCAGGACAGCATAACTCAAGCTTTATAGGGCCCAGATACAGGTGTCGGTGCCCTAAGGCCTTGATCTCTGCTGGGTGGCAGGCAGTGGGAGGTGACCTCATGCTTGACTTAAAAGTGTTTTCATTCTAACTTTCCCAGATTTTTTTCTTTACCCCTAGGCAGTACCTGCAGGACATGGGCCACTGGTCCCATCCTCCAGTGAGTTGTTGGCGACTATTGCTCCCTGGAGGCAGAAGAAGCCTTCACTACAGGGCCCAGAAGGATGAGCAAGGCCAGCAGAGGCACAGTAATGGCCAGGCAGACATGGAGAGCAAGCAGCCTGCAGGAGAAGTTAGGAGTGACCCACTGATAACCGACAGGGTTAGCAAAAGATGGAGAGACAGCTGACAGAAACATTCAGACAGGGAAATAACTGGCTCAGGAGAGTATTGGACATTCCGCTGTGACTTCTCCCTGTCATGGAAACATAGGAGTAAAGGATACATTCATGACTCAATTCATTACAGAACAGGGAAGCAAGGGCAGCTTCAGATAGGGTCTTAGGAAGACTTAGTGAGAGACCTGAGCCCCACCTCACCTCTGGCTTCCTGCTTATCCCAGCAAATGCTCATGGATCTCAACTACCTAAGAAGTTCCTTGGTGGCAAGTTCTTATTTGCTCTCCAGACTATTCCATCAGCATGCTGTCCTTTCTCAGTCTCTCCCTCCGTCCCTGCTTCCATGCATCCTTGTTTTCTGACCAATGAGCATCAGGAGGTATTCAGCTCCTCAGGCATCTCTGATGGCCTTCAGGGCTTCCCCCCTCCCAAATCCCCTCTGAGGTTTTAGTCTCCAGCTCACAGCTGTGCCAAGTCAGACACATACACATACGTGTTGAGAGCCACTCTGTAACTACAGCAATGAGCAAGTCAGGCCCCTTGGATGCGTGGTGCTTATGTTGGAGAGAGAGGTAAACAGGACAGCAGTCAGTGAAATGGTAAATGAGACTGCTATGTGTTTACAGAGCCGGGACAAGCTTCCCTGGGAAGTGACTTTGGGAATAACCTGAGGAAGGAAGGCATCTTACCAAATGACTCTGATCTCCAGTGCCAGTGGTAATCTTTGGTTTGGGGGTCAGTGTGGTTTAATTAAACAGAGCCTACCTGACACCCGTTCTTTGTCCAGGTAGTAGTTTCCCTACCTCTGATCCAAGCTTATTCCAAGGTCCAAAGGTGCCAGGTGGGCATGGCTGGGGTATAGCTGAACCTCTAGGGCAGTAATGTCCAGGAGGACAAGGACCAGCATTCTCTGGAACCAAGATTTGGGTCAGTCTGGCCAACGGGAAGGATACTTAAATCCTAGGAGGCAGCCACTCTGGGTAGCTTCCCTTGAGTTCCTGGTGGACTCTAGCTTAAGGGATTGAGCTGCTGTCTCTGAGAATACTGAAACATCCTTCCCCTTGGTTCCACCTTCTGTCGCATTAACCACTTAAACTTCTGGCCACCTGTGAGATTAGGCAGTAGGAGCTTTCTTAATGATGGTCACATTCTCTGGAAGGGATGTTGTGGGTGGGGCAGGACTCTTCCTGGGAGGTTTAACTCTGGGAGCCTGGGGGTTTCACTGAGTCTGGTATTGAGATACGAGTTCACTAGGTAACTGTCCATTCTTGTTCCTGCCATAGGGTTTGTGTAGGTATTGGGTATTCTACATTTTCCAGGGACTCGGGCAGAGTGGGATCGTTTCTGAGCTGCCTGGCTGAGCTTAGGAACTGGCTGTTTCTTGGCTGTTTTCTAGCAGGCCTTGCCTTCAGATCTGGGGGATGACCTATGTATAGAGAGAATGTGCTTGTCTCTACCTGTCAGCAACTTGGGGTGACCCTTGGAGGAGGGTGGGGAGCAAATGGGGCTTCAGAATGGCAGAAAGCTGTACAGTTAGCCTAGTCGCCCAGCCTGGTACCTGCTTGTGTGCCACCATGCATGAAATACTTTCTTTCTGAACCTCAGCTGCCTTGTCTGCAGAGAGTGGTTTAATGGGAGAGAGGAATGTGTCCTTCCTTCAAAGAATACATGGGAAACTGAGTATCTCACTGACACTTGTCACATGGATTTCGAAGGAAATGACTCCGGAAAATTCTAACCACTGTGGTGGTCCCTTGGCTATACATGAGAACCACCTGAAGGTTTACCACAGTGACTGGCACTCCAATTAGATACCCTGCTCTGTTCTGAGTGTGTGATTCAGAGTTCCTGGTGATTAAAGGCACAGTCTGGCTAAGAACTTTTAACCAACAAAGCTTACTTTAGCCAGCCTTAGTCTGCAACACAAATTATCTTTGTGGGCTCTGTCTAGAATTGGGGAGTAGGTGACATGGCTCCAAGCCAGACCCCGATTTGTCTCTGGGCCATAATTTCATGCAGTCATGAGATGGGAATCTAAGAGCATCACCTAGGACAAAGCGCCAGCTATGCAGAAGAGAACAGAAGAATCTGTCTCTTTTGAGTTGGCTGATGAAAGAATAGGAGAATCTGCACACACCAACTTTCTAAATGGGGTTCAAAAAGTAGGAATGTATGGGATACCTTCAGTACCAGCCTCTGGGTTGGGTCGTGTTGAGCCTCTGGTGCAGAAGAAGCCCTCCCAGCACTGCCCACCGGCCTCTGTTGCATTGGCCCTGGGACAAAACCTGCCCCCATCACAAACTCGGCACTCTGGCAGGCTGCTCAGCCCTGGTTCATAGCCATAGGTGCCTGGGGGACAAGGCTGCCAATCCAGGCCAGTGCCTTCAGAACAGTAGAAGCCTGTGGATGGAGCAGAGCTAAAGGGTAGGCCCAGGAAAGGATTCTCTCGTCAGGGAGGGAAAGCATAGGCAGCAGAGAGGCTTAGCCTGTTAGCAGCTTCTGCCTAAGCCACATGGGCACCTCAAATTCAGGGAGCGTGTGTCATTATGGGAGCATACAGCCAAGGCTGTGGGTACCTCAGAACTCAAATAAGGCCTGATGGAAGTGAGGGTCCTAATTGCCCACAGCTCATCCCCATCCTCTGGCAGAGCATCCTTGGACAAGCCAGCAAGACTGTTGGATTCTCACTAACCTCTGGGACACAGCTGTGGCCTCATTCCTGGAACACAGTAGCGGCCACTGGGACAGATGAGACATTCTATTGTGTCAGTGTGGGAGACGTAGGAACCAGGAGGACAAGGAGTGACATCTACCATTCCCCAAGGACAGAAGTGCCCAGGAAGGCAAGGTCTCCCAGAGAGACTCTCGACGAGGATAGCAGGGGCAGTCCCCCCAGTGCAGGGGTTACTGAACAAATATAAGAAAATAAAGTCTTTAGTTAAGAACAGTGCCTGAGTAACATGAAGCCTGAGGCAGGGGTCGACACTGAGCAGAGCTTGAGGACCCAGATTAGTCAATGACTGGGACATTCATTACTTTCCCTCTTGTCTGTCTCCTCATCATGGCCTCAGACCTCTGACTGACTCTACTGTGTCTGTAAGGAGGCAGAGATGAGGCCTGGAGCCACAGTCTGCTCCATGAAACCCCTAGTGACCTTGTCTGCAAGGCTTTGGGTCCTGACATGGCTTGAGCTCTACAGGTCTGCGTGTGGCCTACCAGCCCTGAAGGGCGGTGGGTGACTCTTCCTTAGCTACCCTGCAGGGGTCTCTTTTTGCTTTCTGGATGGCATATCTCCAGATGAAGCAGACCCCTGGATATGTGCAGACAACCCCCTTTTAAACCTGGAGCTGGGAGATGAACATTGTGCCTACCCTAGGTAGCAAGATGCTGGCCAGGTTGGGAGGAGGCCTCCAGGACAGAGTTGTCCGACAGAGCATGGCTGGCATCCTTCTAGGGCTCTGGTTCCTTCTGAAGACCAAGTTCCAGGTGGGCACAGAGCTGGGACTGGAGTGCCTGCAGGACCAAAGACTTAGAGAAGTAGCCATGCTGCCCCCAGGCTCCTATGCCCTAGAATGGCCCCTCCCCACAAACCAGGACAAGGATTCTTCCTCAGTGGCCAGAGGAGGGAACGCTTTAGTTGTGGAGTTTCTGGTCACCTTCACTGAAGCAAAGTGGACAGTGAGTAGACAGAAAAAGGACGTGGTACAGGGCACTAAAAAGCTACATGCCATTTGCTGTCCAGCCTGGGAGAGAAGGAATACCCAGGCCTGGATAAGCCTCCTGGGTGAGAAGCTGCTGAGGCATGAGGAGGCTGCAGAAAAATAGTGCGGCAGGCAGCACATCAATCCTTAGGCAGCTTTCATTAGTTTACATCTGAAAGGGTTTAAAGATGGTGTAGGGGTTTGGTGAGAGGTAGAGGTGATAGCCAAATTCTTCTGTTTAATCATATAGTTACATCATGGGTACAAAACAGTTAAGATGGCCTTTGAGGAGCAAGAAACAGCATCTGAGGGGAACAGGGGGCTGGGAGAAAGGGGCCTTCTCTTTCTCCCAATAAAACTATGCTGCCACGGGGTTGAAAATACCTTCAAGACAGTAGTGTCCTGGGGGACAGCGGAGGCCCCCAGTCCCATCTGTGGGATACTTGTTGGAAGATCCTGCTTTGCACCAGTGCCCTGCAGCACAGACTCCTAGAGAGAGGATGTTTGGTCAGCATAGTCATCAAGTTTCTTGCTGGTGACTAGGTTGAGACATAGGGCAGTCTGCACTTTCCCTGCAGGAGGGTCATGAGATACATCTGTGGCCAGTGTGGCATGGAGCTTTGGGGATTCAGAACTTTAAGGACCTTCTTCCTGAATTAGCACAGAAGTCCCATCAAAGTTTTTTGAGGTCAGATCCACATTTGAGAGGTGACCTCCTCAGAGATGATCAGTGAGTGGGTCTATGTTGTGGCCCGAGCTGCCACACGTTTGGGGGCCAAAATGTCGCGGACCGCTCTATCAGTGTTGGAACCTGCACTGCCAAAAGCCTTGGGAGCTAAATTGTTAGAGCCCGCACTGCCCCAAGCTTCTCCGGTCCGCGGGTCAGGGTTCAGCAAGAGAGAGAGAGTGAGGACGGATGTGAGGAATGGAGACCAGACAGAGTGTGATTCAATCCCATATATTCTTCAGTCTCTCTTCTTCTCTCCAAGTCCCTAGTCTTGAATTCCTAGTCCCTAGTTCCTAGTCCCTAGTGCTTAGTGCCTCCAAGTTCCAAGTTACTTCTTCCAAGTGCTAAGTGCCTAATACCTAATGCCTAATAACTCCAAGTTGTACTCCAAGTTGTACTCTCTAGCCTAATTCCTAGTTCCAAGTTGTACTGAACTCTTCTGTCTCACTTCTAAGCCACGCCTCTAAGTCATGCCTTTAAGTCATGCCCTTAGGCCTTGTCTCTAAATCTGATCTCTAAGCCACGCCCTTAAGTCACACACCTTTAAGTCTCACACACCCAAGGGTATCTAAACCAAGATGTTATCAGAGTGTGCTCAGCTGTTGTAGACTATTGTAATCAAGTCTCTTATCAGAGTATATGGCTCACGATGGCTGCAAGGATGATAGCCACCTTATGTCGGCTCCCCACAGGTCTAGGTGTCTCTAATGGATCCATTTCAGACAGAAGCCACCTGCTCTCAAATCAGCACACCGGGGCCATGGGACAGAGATTCTAAGGTCCCCAAGAAGAAGGTGAAAGGAGTGGCTATTTCTCTGCAAGTGTGTATACAGCTGGATACTGCTCTGCCTTAGAGAAGGGTGCAGTGATGACAACTTCCCAGTCTATATGATGTTGCAGCCCCTGAGAATCTTTCCAGAACCAAGCAGAGACCTGATCCCTGGGATCAGGTTGGTGCATCATTCTGGCACCCATCATTCCTGTTGTCTGAGGAAGCAGTGAGCATACGGACCATTTTCCAGCCCACACACTCTGGCTGTTCTGACTCAGTATTGCAGACACAGTAGTTTATCTAATGGACACTTTACCAGCACTTGTTTCTACTCAAATCCACAGCTTCCCATAGCCTTCTGTGCCCCCTAAAATCCCTGATCTGTACCTGTGGGAGCTGAGATCCCAGCCAGCGAGCAGAACTTCCCAGCAGGGCACAGCTGGCACTCGGTGATGCTTGTTAAACCTTTTTGAGGACCATAGGTGCCCACTGGGCAGCTGTGGTGCATGGCCTTGGTTGTGCCCACAGGACAGTAATACCCTCGAGGACATGGGTACAAGCTGAAGTCCTGGACAGGTCCAGTGCTGGAGTCACAGTAATAGCCTGGAAGAATGAGAATTACTGAGAAAGGATGGCCCCTCCCTCTACCTGAAACTTTTGGCCCTGGCAGTGACTTCTACTGCCAGAAGGCATTGGGGCTCTGGACCCAGAGAGTTGCCCCCTGGACTCACGATGGCCTTTTCTTTTCCCACTTTCCATCTCTCCTCTCCTATTACCTGCTGGGCACCACCCACTGGGAGCCTGGAGACCCGCCTCCTTGCAGTAGAAGCCTGATGGACAGGACCGGCATGTGGAGGATGCAGTCTGCTCTGGGAGACTGGAGAAGGTGCCCACCGGACAGGGTGTAGGCTTGTGTGATGCTGCCGCTGAGTGTACAAGGAAGATATGGGTTCAGGAACAAAGACTCCTCACAGGATCTCAAAGCATGGAATGACCTGTGACCCACAGAGCTTCAAGATCTGCCACTGTCTAACTTCTACTGGCCCAGCTCTCTGACCCCTCAGTAGCACATAGGGAGATACCCAGGGCATTTGCCTCTAACCTACAGATCTCTGTCCAGTGATCACACCACTGAGAACTGACCAAGCTGGCTTCAAGTGCAAGCAGACCACTGCCATCGTTCTTAGCCTTCTAAACAAAACCACTCAGATCATCACAGCAGGGCTCCTGTGTCCTTTAATCACACCCTCCCCAAGGCTTCTCCACTTCTTGGGCCCAATCACTGCTAACTAAGCACTTCTCTTCCTCTGGTTTTCTCCTCAAATCCTGACCAACCCAAGAATCAGGTCCATCAGCAGACAAAGGGATAGGGTCACAGCCCAAGAAAGCGGTCCATGAGGACACTCACGGCAAAAGGATCCTGGAGGGCAGGGCCCCCCTGTCACTTCATCCACTGGAGCTGGGGACTCAGAGCCTCCTAGGCAGAAGTAGCCAGCCTGGCAGGACCCAGTGGGTGTGGAAAGGCCTGGGGGTAAGAAGAAGTTGGGACTGATTAGGTTTCTTTAAAATGGTGGTGCATGCCTTAATCTCAGCTCTCAGGGGCTTCAGGACTGAAAATCTGAGGGTCATGACAGTCACACAGTGGAATCACATCTCAAACACACACACACACACACACACACACACACACACAAAACAAGAGCTCAATATATGTCTTGAATTCCCAACTGGAAATGACATACACCCCACACCCCAGGATTAAACTGTAGTCTATGATGAATCTGAACTGATCTGATACAAAGCTATGAAGAGCCCAGTATTATGGTTTTGATGTAAATGCCTCCCCCCATTCATCTGCTTAAATACTTGGTCCCTGGCTGGGGGCACTATTTTGGGAGGTTCTGGAAGCTTTAGGAGTTAAAGCTTAGCTGAAGGAGGTGGCTGGAGGAGGACAGGCCTTGAGGGCCACCATCCAGACCAATGGTTCCAAACTCCCTCTGTTTCCTGTTTGTTGATGTTGTGTATTCAGCTTTCTCTGATCTCATTACCATAGCTGTGAGCTGCTTCTGCTGCCATGATGCTTATAGTAGCGTCAGTGAGCCCAAACAAGTCTTCCCTTGAGCTGCTTTAAATGTCAAAAATCATCTATTTATTTCATTTGCAGGTATACTTCATATTAGTGTATACATGCAACCCGCACTATAACCGTTAGGACACGTCATGGTGTGCTCCCTATTTCCCGGATTTTGGAGTTATTTTTTGACTGATTGTAGTGTTTGTAAATTCATAGGAACTTCATCAAAACCAAGTGGCTAACTGAGCAATGGTAAACTGTCCTCTCCCCCAAAAAACTGACTCATGCTTAACACGTGCTTTGATTGCCTTTAGAGGTATGTGTCAGGGTCTCACTGTGTAGCCCAGGCTGGTCTATAGCTTGAAAGCCTCCTGCCTTTCCTGAGTGCTGACGTTACAGAGAGCTGGCCATATCCAGTCTTTGTATTCCTGAGAGGCAAAGTTTCATAATACAGATTTTCATCAGTGATGACCACAACCTCCATATTTCCCAGGATCCATCCAGGTGGTTTTTCCTCACTTCTTGCTACTGTTTCCAGGTTCCACATTTAAAATCTCCCTAACCACCATACTGCATCTTTATGCTACCTGTGTATAAGAATGAGTCATTCAGGAAATCTGAATTATCATCTCAAAGATATGTTTAAAACTCTGATACTGTATAATCACAGGGACCAAGAAAATTCATACATTCCAGGAAGTTTTCATTGCACAAAGTTTTCACACCCCACCCCCATTTCTAACCTAATCCTCTTTGCTCACATCCCTACCTGCTCCCAGTCTGCCCATAAAATCTATTCTATTTTCCCCTCCTAAGGAGATCCATGTGTCCCCTAAAACCTCCACTTTACCTAACCTCTCTGAGTCTATGAATTGTAGCTTGATTATCATTAACTTAACAGCTAATGTCCACCCATAATTGAATCTCTTGTTGATCATCTCTTGTTGCCAGGTGAGGCTTCCAGTGGCAGAACTGGGTTGTATTCAGTTGAGTTGTTCACCAAGGGTGTCTCATGGAAATCCCCAAAACAATCTAGGCTGTTGCTAAGACAAAGGGTTGTTCTCTGCAACTGACAGTGGGGCTGCATTGCTGAGGTTAGGATGCACACAACTCATTGAACATTGAGAGGTAGAGCTGGTGCCTACATGAAGCCTTCACCCCTACATCCTAGTCTCTTTGGTGTGGAAAGGTACTCTTTAGGCTATTGAAAGAGAAACATAGACACTAACACAAGCCACAAAACCTTTGGCCTGTAATCTGTCTTGCCTGCAAAATATGCTAGAGCAATGGTGTCATAGAACTTGTGGGAGTAGTCAACCAATGTCTGATTTAACTTAAGGCCAACTCCACAAGATGGAACCTATATCTGACACTGCCAGGATATCCAAGAACCAGAGACTAGACAGCTCAAAAGCCTAAGGTAAAACCAAAACTGCTGGTCTAAAAACAAACACATCACTCAAACGACTCCTAATGCTATTCTGTTATTCTCATAGATCAGTCCCTTATCCAGTCATCATCAGAGAGGCTTCCTCTGGTAGCAGATGAGAACAGATGCAGAGACTCACATCTAGACATTACATAGAGAGAGAGAGTCTGAATGGGAGGTCTCCCATGCATCCCTCCCCTCAGTGCTCAGGGAATCCTGCAGAGACTGTAAGAGGCAGAGGAGATGGAAGACACCAGGAGAACATGGCCCTCTGAATCAACCAAGCAAGGCAGACATGAGCTCACAGAGGCAGAAAGAGCAAGCACAGGGCCTACACCAGAACCTCTGCATCTGTAGTATAGCTATCAGCTTAGTGTTTTTATGGTACTCCTGACTGGTAGGTCTCTGATTCTTGAGACTCTTTTTCTCCTGTTGGGTTGTCATGTCCAACCCATCTTTTACCGCATCTCATTAAATTTTATTTTGTCATGGTTGGTTGTCATCTCTTAGAAGCCTTTTCTGAGATACAAAAAGGGAATGGATTCAGAGGGGAGGGAGGGAGGGAGGGAGGGAGGGAGGGAGGGAGGGAGGGAGGGAGGAACTGGGAGGAATAGAGGGAGGGGAAACTATAATCAGGATATTTTGCATGAGAAAATAATTTATTTTAAATAAAAGGAAAAAGAAAAATGCATGCCAATAAATGTAGTTATGGTTTTTTAAGTTTAATAGATTTAGAAAACTTCATTGGATAACTAAACAAAATACCATTTATATTTTTCCTACTAAAAGATTTAGATGGTGCCCACTTTTTTTCCTTTTTATTTTTTCATCATTACTAACTGTGTGAATTTTTTTCTCCACACAAAAGTGATTATTTGAAGAAGGCACCTGAAAATCAGACAGCTGGGTGGAAGAGCATGCATGATTTTACACATTATTACTAAAATGAACTTGAAAGTATTTGTTCAAATTTATATTCAAACAAGATAATCTGCCTCTACTTCTATTGTCTGCAGCCCACTATTTCTTTCATCAGATTTAATTTGTTTTTCCCATCATTCAAGAATAACTGTGGGCTTTATTCATTTAGAAATAAATAAAAGGATTCCTACATAGAGGAATTTCCCAGGATTTACATGTTCCAGAGCTCTACATTGAGATGGGTGTCTCCTCAGAATGAGGACCTTTGTGGTCACCACAGGACCAGCGACTCTAATGACTCCTGTCTTTACTGTATTCCTGACTTTTCACACTCCTCTGACAAAATACCCAACAAGAAATGTAATGAAGGAGGGGTTTATTCTGGCTCATAGTTTGAGGGGATATATTCCCTCATGACAGGGAAGGCATGATAGCTGGGAATGAAGAAGGGTAGATGGTCACATTGCATCTTTTGTGAGGAATCAGCGAACAGGATGTGAAGCTTAGCTATAAAAGCCCAAGGCCTGACTCTAATGACCCCACTTCCTCAAAAGACTCCATCTCCTAAAGGTTCCACAACCGTCCTGAACAGCTCAACCCAGCTGGGAACCAAGAGTTCAAACACATAGGCCTTATGGGGGACATTTCACACTGAGACCACAATTACCACCCCCCAGAGAGTTCTAGTCCATGTGAATCCCACCAAGTCTTATAGGCACATTCCTGTGAGCCATGGAGCTCATATTGCACGGTATTGATTTTTAATGAGTTTTCTGGCAGTAAAGTTCCCTGTGGCACTTTGTGTGTACATGCTTGCTCTAGGGAATGCTGAAAAGTTCTAATATCCTCCTGTGTGAAGCCCATGGTATACACAAACATGAGCGCCCTTAGCAGATAGGCTTTCCACAATTACTGCACTTAAGGGGTTCTCTCCCATGTGAGTGCTAAGCTTTTTTTTCTCCTCAGGAATTCGGTCACCACTATGAGAAGAGTAACTAATACACATGACATCAGCCCTGCACTGAGACCAATGAAGCCAAGCTATGTTCCCAGACACCCTTTTTCTCATGGCAGAGCCTGTGACATAGCCATTCCTCTCGGTCACACAGGGTCTGAGGTTCATGTCCAGTTGGTCACAGGACTGAAATGGAGAATTAAGTTTAGACAGAAGATAGAGTCTTGTCTCACTGTGTTCTGCAGTGCCTCAAATGAGCTGAGACTCCCCCAGCTTAGGACAAGGTAACACACACCTGAGTCCCACTGACTGACAGTCTCCATCCAGCTACGCCATGAGTCCAGAGCTGGGAAAGAGGACTGCCCACTTCTCTCATACACAGTCTGGCCTGAGAATAATTGGCTCTCACCTGACGTGGCACAGAAGGAGCCTGGAGGACAGGGCGTGGGCTCTGGGCTGCCCTCAGGGCAGTAGGAGCCAGCTGGACACTTCCCCCCTGTGGCAGTGGCTGGGCACAGGCAATTGGTGCTGGTGTAGTTGTCCAAGTCAAAGGGGCGAGCAGTCCACGCCGCTGACACACAGTACCAGCCTAGGTGGCAATGGCAGGCACTCTTCTGAGGGGATCAAGGCCAAGTTCAACAAGTTACATGCCCCACCATCCCAGTAACTGCTCTGAGTATTATGCTGTTGACCGCAAGCATGGGGCAGATGTGGGAAGAATGGGGGTGAGTAGGGGGTTATCGGGACCCACGTGGGAACCAAACCTGCATCACAGGGCCCTGATGGCTTCGTCAGATTCTCTTGACCACAGTAGTGGCCTGGCGGGCAGGGCAGGCAGCTGTCCAAGCTGTGGGTCAGTGGGTCTGGGTTGTAGTAGCCTCGGGGGCAGGGGAACTGGGTGGCATGCTTGGTACCTGAAAAGCAGAGTTCAGAGGTGGATGGTATCTCCTGGTTCCCGAGGGCACCCTGCCCACAAGGCAATGGACCTGGATGTGCAGTGCTGTGAACTGAGCCTAGAGGCCCTTTGCTGCCTCCTGCTGGCAACCTGGCTGAGGAAGCTCTGTCCCATGTACTTACCTCGGGGGCAGTAGAAACCTGCAGGACATGGGTATCCACTGTAGCTGGTAATGTTCTCAGGGCAGTAATAGCCAGCAGGGCAGGGAAAGCAGGAAGCCTGGCCAGGCAGGGAGCCATAGGAGCCTGCACGACAGGGCTGTGGGAGGCTGGTCCCACGGGGGCAAAAGTGTCCTTGGGGACAGAGCCCTCCCTGCCCTGAGAAGCCTGTTGGGGAAGGAATATATATATGAGGGGTCCAAGTCTTGGTCACAACAGAACCTGGAGTGGCTTTGTGACACCAGGACCCAGTGTCGACTTGGGTTCAGGTTAGAGGGCCTAAGGGTGTTTTTTTTAATATAACACTACAGGTAATCATTCTCTCTGCACCTCCCCACAGATCAAATAGCACCTGTTCTCTAACACATTGTGTGCTAGAGCCTCAGATCATCTCTCTCCATGGCAAGTGCACAGGACAGTGGTAGCCTGTCTTAGGATGGAAGGTGCCATTGAGGTGCTAGCATCCTGTGAGCCTGTCCCTGCTCTCCCTGGATCAGACCCACACTTTGCCGTCCTGAATTTTCTCTGATCTTACTTTCGGAGCTCTTCGCTTCCAGACACAGACTAAATGGGTACCTCCTCCATGTTCCGTTGTGCTGAACTGGGAGGCCGGTTCTGTTTTGGCTGTCATCCTGGTTCTGCAGCCTCCCTGGGGACTTAGCATTGCCCCCTGGCTTCTTACCCATGACATTCAGAACTGCATTTTCTATCTGGAGCTGGAATTGCAGAATGTTTTCTGAACAATGGGCAAGCCAGATAGGAGGGTTCTGGTCCAGGTTCAGCTGCCCTCCCAAAGCTTAATCTCAGCTCTGTATGCATGGCCAGATTCTGGGCTTCCTCTGCCTCCTTCCCAATGAAGACACCCCAAAAGAAGCCTAACTGCACCCCCTGCCACCAAGGCTCAGGAAACATCACAGAAAAGGAGACAGAGAGAAAGGAAGAGCTGGAGGATGGGAAAGAGTGCTGTGGGACGCTGCCTTCTGGACATGGCTAATGCAGCCCAGGACTGCATTAACTCAACAACTGTGACTATTTGCACAAGATCGAGCCATCCAAATTTTCAGCACAAATGAGATAGATGATTCTGAGGCCCCACCCCTTGCTAGGGAGCTATTGGCAGTGGATAGTTGCTGAAAGAGGATAAAGAGGTTTTTTTGTTTTGTTGGGGTTTTTTGTTTTGTTTTCTTGGTTTTTTTTAATTTTGTTTTTGGCTTTTTTGAGGATGGCCATGTTAGGGTGGATGACCACACACCTATGCATGTCCATTCAGGCAGCATTAACTAAGATTTAGTGAGTTATCAAAAAAATGGCATGAAGTTGTGAGGGCCTATGTTGGAAGGATTTGGGTATATGAGGAAGTTTGGAGGAGGAAACAGGAGATGAATATAATCATATTTACTATACACATGTATGAAATGCTCACAAATAAAGAGGGAAAGGGAACCCCCTTTATTAATTAGCCCCTTAGTGAGGAACCAGATAACTGGACACAGCCCTAGAGGCCTCACCTTTTAACTTACCCTGCACTTTATGGAGACTTACAGATGGTGTGTTCCTGCAGTTATACCTTGGATCTTACCTGTTCGCAAGGTACCCTCTGTGACCCCAGTTTGGGTGGGGTTGAATGTTCAGCTCAGCCCCTATGTGATCCTCAGAACATCACCATAGCACTCATGTACCAGAAACCTTCAGTTCTCTCTGCCTATCTTCCAGCAAATCTATGACTGAGCCAGTGGATCCAGGTGGGATGGGAGGAAGGGTGACAGAGGATGCTAGTATGATGTGTACAGGAAGGCAGGAGCAGCCATGTTGCTGCTGCTGGGGTGGGGGCGGGGTAGAAAGGTTATACCCAGTCTCCACTCATACGTATCTCCTCTTCCCTCAAGTTATTCAACATGTAGTTATCCCAGTCTCAAGCCTCCCTCAGGTTTCCCCCACCACAAGATGTCTTGTGGGGTCAGAGCCCCTTTAGACCCAGGGGTTTCATACCTGTTGGGATTGGAGATGAGACTCCTGATAGACAGAAGTAGCCAGGGGCGCAGGGTCCTGAGGGAGCAGAGAGGCCAGAGGCAGCACAGAAATGGCCAGGGGGACATGGCAGGCACTCAGAGGACATGGAGAGAAACATCCTAGGAGACAGAAAGAAACGGGCAGTGGGGCAGTAGAACGGTGGGCAGTAGAGCCTGGTAGCTCTGGGGGTAAGTAGGTGCCATCCTGAAGGATATAGGCTGTCTGGTTACCCCCACTTTATTAGATCCCCTATCATTCTGTGCCTCCTCATGGGTAGTATCAGAAAGATATCCAGAGAAGAAGGCTCATATTCTCATTCTCTCTCTGTCTCTCTCCCTCCCTCCTTCCGTTCCGCCCCCTCCCTCTCTCCTTCCCCTTCCCCCTCTTCTCTGTCTCATTCCCCCTCCTCTCTCCCTCTCCCCCCCCCCATCTCTCTGACAGGCTCTTAGTTATCCTTTTCCCTCTAATTCTCAATTCAAAGTCAAGAGATTATAGCTTCAGAATTCACTAGCATCTACAATCAGATGGTCTGTAATTCCTCCAGCCACATGGCTAACAACTGTCTCTTTGCTTTGAAGTATCTGCTCCTGGGAGGCTGGAATTTCCTAGAGGTTTAGATGGGAGGTCTGTTTTCAAATAAGGCACTGGAAAAGCATCTGACTTGACTCCTTTATGACTTTCTCTCTTGGGCATGGTATATCTCAAGCCCCCAAGAACCCCTGGAATCCACCCTGGTCCAACCCTCACTGACTACCCAGGACACTTTTGGTCAGGAAGAATTGAGCTATTGGAGGCAAATACTCTTGGTTTCTGAAAGACATAGCTGGCTAGATTTTCTGTGGGAAGCAGGGCTGAGAGGAAGCCAAGGCCAACCCCAGGCCTAGGCAGTGGTACTCACCGATCTGAGAAGGTGCCCACAGGGCAGGGTAGGGGCATCCCCAGGCCCACTGGACAAAAGTGACCTACGGGGCAGGGGGATTCTGCTGTCACATGGATGCCTACACCAGGTCCAGCAGGCACAGCTCCTGCCCAGAGAGTAAAGAATTGGTAAGATCAGAAATCAGTCTCCCCCAGCACTCCTGTACCCCCCCCCCCCCCCACAGCTCCATGTCTGTGCATCTCAGAAGGGAGTCAGTGAAAAGGCTGGAGAGAGTGGCTGAACTCTTCAAGGCAGGATGGCTCTCACACCAGGGATCCTAGCCCATGGGGATGATGGGTAGGACCTGGGATGTGTCCCCTTCTTAGAAGGTTATTGACCCTGCGTACTTGTCATAAAATGAGGTGCTTTTGGCTATCTCAAGGAAGAGGACAATGGAAGGCTCCAAACCTAGCTATAAGGCAGCTCTGACAGTATATGGCTTCTGGGCATGACTGAAACCTGATCTCATCTTAATGTTGATGTTCCGTACCAACAGCTCATCCCCTGAAGGTTTGTTCAGATCCTTTTAGACAAAGGAGAATACAGGTAATCATTCTGATTCTTCTTCAAAAGCAAAGTCTCTAAAGTGAAAGGTTTTATATATATATATATATATATATATATATATATATATATATATATATATATATATGAAGTCATACGATCCCATTTTTATGACTGTCTTCAACCCAGGACAAGAGAGACAGAGAAAGACAGACAGACAGACAGACAGACAGACAGACAGACAGACAGAGATAGAGACAGAACATGAATCTGTTTGTACAAGAATAGAGTATACTCAAGTATGGATGGCTGAAATACAGAGACATGAACCACCTCCTAAATGCTGAACCTTACAACCTACAGGAAACTGTCCTGCTTCCTGAGCTCTCCTGTGCTAGGAATGGATGAACTGAGGTTGGGGTGGGAGATGGCAATCTTCTTCCTAGGGTATTCTTCAACTTGAATCCAGTGTCACTTTCTGAGACAGAAGCACATGATGGCAGAAACCACAGAACATCATCTGTCCCACAGATGGACTGTGAGTGTTCTGCCCATCCAGCTTTTTCACATAGTACTGAGGCCATGTAGTTAGCTGGATCCAGACACCCATTCTGAGACCCTTCTAGAGCAAAAGACCATGCTATCACAAAAGTATCACAGAGACCTAGCTGGACCAGACTCCTCATAAAATGGGATCATATAACTCCATCTTTTTCTAATTTTTCTAATAATAAAAAAGGACCCCTTTCGTTTTAGAGACTTTGCTTTTGAAGAAGAATCAGAATAATTATGTGGACTCTCCTCTGTCTAGAGGAATCTGAGCAAACCTTCGGGGCATGAGTTGATGATGCAGAACATCATTAAGATGAGAGCAGGTTTCAAACATGCCCAGAAGCCACACTCTGAGCCAGACTTCTCAGCTGTCTGGGATGTGATCACACTGGAGGACTTAGTAAGTACTGACTTGAACTTAGAGAGTCACAGTAAGGGACATGAATTGTACAGTGATCTGGATGGAGTGTTACAGAAGAAGATTGTGATTTGCCAGGCCCAGCCTGGATCTGGGCCTTGAAGGGGTCCTCCAAGGGATATCGGAGTGAGTGTGTTTCCCAGCTGGAGAAATCTTAGAAGTAGAAGAAGCTGCAGGCTGGGAATTTGGGGTCTTGAATTGTATCTTCCTCCCAGCTCAGGCTGTATAGTATCAAGCTCCAAAAGTGACCCCAATGAGCTCTCACATCTTCCAATTCATGGAAGACAATTCATAGTAGCCATGGGAGGCAGAAGTGTGGATGGCAGAACAATGGAGGTCCTACTGAGCCTATGGCCAACTATAGTGCCCAGGACTTCTACCCTGGAGGTTCTTGGGGACCCTCAGGATTAGGACCTCTGCTTTAACCTTACTGGTGTCCCCATTCCCTTTACTTACCACTCCATGTGGCCTGGAGGCTGAGATATACAAATGGTTGAGACCTGGCTGCGGTATGAGATACCCCTCATTCACAATTCTCCAAACATCCCCCAGCCTCCCTCATCATCCTTTCTTATCTGTCCAAGACTGGTTATGGTGACATGGTCACACTGGATCTGGCTCTACAATGATGTCAGTCCCTTAGGTTCTGAGGTCCCCAAGGCTGCTAGATATTTTTGTGAGTACCCTCACCCGCACATGGGCCCCTTGGGGTGGCTTGGCCCATCCCAGGTGGGCAGGACAGGTACCAGCTTTGTTCCCAATACCTCTTCTCCACACTCCAGGATTCAGCAGAGCAGAAGTGGCCTGGGCACCAGAGGTTACTAAAACGGACTTTCTCCTGAAAGAAGACAAAAGTTCACTGCTTTTAAAATCAAGGAGTCGGGTGCTGATCCTCCTGAGATCCCTCCTGGCCTCCCTGCATCACTTTCTGTCCTGCCCATCCATCCTGGCTACCATTACCATTCCCAAGTGTGCAGCCATGCATGGATCTTAATTTTCAGAAGAGTGAAAAAGTGTCCCACTATGGTACAAAATTTTTATTGTCAAATTGTTAATTAGCCTACGAATACTGGCACACCTTTTTAATTGTGCCTATATTCATTTGTTCTCTCTATTAATCAGGCTGCCCACCTATCGCCTATCCTTATTTTATTAATGAATGAATTAATATATCACCTATATCCTTTAATCAGTTAATCTATTACCAGCCAATATTTTTAAATCAGTCTATCTATCTATCTATCTATCTATCTATCTATCTATCTATCTACCTACCTATTATCACCTGCTTGCTAGGGAAGAAAGTCAAAGTGGAACCTCTGATTCTGGACATTTAAAGCATAGCAAGTGTCATGTACATACACTTTCAGAGTGCGACATCTGCACATAGCCACACACCCATGGGAAAATGCTGACTTTGTAAAACTGCTGAACTGTGACATTCTGGAATGAAATTCTGTAGCCATTGTAACAGCTTTGTGGACAGGTCTCTTTACCATCATCCCTCCCCAACTGTCAGGTGACTAAGATTGTGCCCTGCCCCTTTCTTACAACTCTTATTGCACCAGCCGTAATTCTTGATGAACAAATGATGCAATGAATATCACCCCCTCTTGTAGCTTAAGCTGTGAAAACAGCCAACAACTTGTAAAACCCTCCATGAAGAAAGCCATAGGAGCATGAAATTGGCATCTACAGGACAGGGGTATTCACTAGGATGTGGTCCTGATAACCTGGGATAAGGATAATTCTTCTTTGCCTCCTACATGTGTCCTAGTTTGCTTCACTGCTGCTGTGATTAAAGACATGACCAAAAGTGACTCAGGAAAGGAAGGGTTTATTATGTCATACAGGTTAGAGGCTACCACTGAGGGAAGCCACAGCAGGAACTCAAGCAGGACTGTAGGCAGGAAATGAAGCAGAGACCATGGAGAAGCAGCACTTCCTGGATTGCTATCCATAGTTTGCTCTGCTTGTTTTCTTCTACAACTTGGGCCACTTGTCTAGGAGGGCACTGCCCACAGTGGGCTTGGCCCTTCCAAATCAATCAATAATCAAGAAAAAGCCCTCACAGGGCTCATACATATGCCCATCTGATGAAGGTAATTCCTCAATTAAGGTTCTCTCTTCCAAGGTGACTGTAGTGTGTGTCAAGTTCTCCAAAACTAAGCAACACAAGCTAGATTGACTTTGATCTTTGTAGATAATAGCTACCATTTGCTTATCTTTATATCAAGTTATCAATGCATCTATCAATCATCTAGAGCTACTTGTCAGTCAACAAATCAATATATCTCCATGTTCATCAGAAAATCTGTATTATCCGTCATCTGTTAATCAACACACCACCTATATATCTCAATAGTAGTTCTCCACTTATTAAGCAATGTGTCTCTCTGTTATCACTAATAGTTACCTACTATGCCACTACTGGCTTGATTTGCCTGGGTGTCTACCTAGGTATTTTCCTATTCCCATTCAGCTTTGCTGTTAAAATCTGTGGTACTTTGAATGCATTGATATAATCTGTTTCCTCCTTTCAATGTACTCTCCACATCGGAATTATCAGATCTAGAGCAGGAATTGCCTAGAATTTTATATGACTGGAATTGAACCCAAGACCTGGGGAACTCCAGGAAATAATATACACTTGCCTCTGACTCTTACCGTGAAGGGCAGCTTGCCCTGCCTGGGCTCTTGCTGCTCACTGACCATGAAACTTGATTATAGCTAAGAACTCGTGAAGGGAGAGCCATGTCTGCATGTCTAGCTAGAGCTTTCTTAAGGTACCAAATGCTCTCTGTCACATCCTATATGCATTGTGTGTTGAGCATCCCTCTCCAGGAAGCACATAGCTCTATAATAAAGTACCTATCTTTTTTTTTAAGTATGTATCTGTGTTTGTGAGAGTATATGCCACATGCATGTGGGTGACTGTGGAAGCCAGGAAAGGGTATCCACTCCCCAGGAGTTACAGGTGGTTGGGAATGAAAGGAAATGAATGCAGGTCCTCGATAACAGCACAAAGCACTCTTAGCTCCTGAGCCATCTCACCAGTTCCATAAGATGTTTCTTTAGTGCTCTTCAAGCCTTTCCCAATTCACACAGTCACTCCTTCTTGCCTTTAAGAGCTTTGATTACATGCCCTCCTAGCTTACTATGGCATGGACTCTCACTGTGGTGCCCTGTTGTTCTCCACTAAATAGCACCACCATTCTTTGGAGAATCACTCTGAGTATTACTCAGGTTGTGTTCTGAGTGTCCTGCCTGGATGGTTCTTAGTGCCTGAAGGTTGAGACATGGCCTGAAGGCACCTTGAGTCCCTCTGTGGACCCTAAATGAGTCAGGAGAGATATTTTTGTGGCTGGAGCCATGGATAGGTTCTGGGCTAGGCTCTTTTTCCTTCATCTTGATTGTCTCATCCTTCCTTGTGTGTGTGTGTGTGTGTGTGTGTGTGTGTGTGTGTGTGTGTGTGTGTGAAAGAGAGAGAGAGAGAGAGAGAGAGAGAGAGAGAGAGAGAGAGAGAGAGAGAGACCTGAGACAGAAAGCAGAGGAATGGGTACCGGTGCCTTGCTGGGCTTGCATCCCTGTTCTGCCATCTGTAGATCTGCTCTTTCTGTGATATGGAGAGGTCTCTTCGGCTTATACATATTGGAATCTACAGATGGCAAAGCATCATGTTGATAGGAGGGGTGAGAACAGGACTTGGTGAGCAGCAGGGGAAGAAACTGTCTGTATGGAAACCTAGGCCATACTGGCTGAAGGGCACAGCCCATGACTTGCTCTTCATCACCCCCAGTGTCATTACTGACTGTGAGCTTAAGTCACCTTCTTGAATTATCCTACTCATGAAAGTTTACGGAGATTCCAGTGTGTGACCAGGAGGGGTCCACCAGTGCCAACTTCTTCTCCGCATGGAACTGTGGTTTATTAGAATTGTCCATGGCCTGTGAGTCCATTGGATCTGACATGGAGCCACTAGGCTCTTGCTTATTGCTAATTTATGGGTATATGGAGTATATTTGCCCTAGGCACCTCTTATACTGAATGCTAGTAAGGATGCCTCCCCCAAACCAGGTTCATGACGATGACTATTGGGGAAACAAAGATTAGCACAGGAACTGTATGTAAGCCGGGCAATCTTCCCAAAAAGAGCTCTGAGCCCATCCTCGCCCTCCTTCCAGTTCTTGGACTCAGCATGGCTTGGCTGGATGTGGAATCTAGGCTAGGGTAAATTAGCCCTGCTCCTGGGTTCACAGTGAAGATGTCTGCCCCAGAGTCTCACTGCACAGCAAGCTTAGATGTGGGTAAGTTTCTCCTCATACATTTAGGCACATTGAAGCTTTCTCCCCTATCCTTCCTTTTCATCAGAATGCCTTATTTATTTACAGGTTGCTGGTGTGTGTCTCTTTACAAAAGACTGAGAGCCCCACACTGGCAAGGGATAAAACTCCGTGCCTGCCTCTCAATTCCCATCTGCTCTCAAGAAAAAGGGTAGGACATGCACAGCCTTCAGCTTCTCCTGGAAGGGGTAATCCCCTTCCTCCTGAGCCTTTGTCTGCTTGGAACTGAGCATGGGAAGTCAGTAGACAGACCTGTTGCTATCCCATCTCTGAGGATGGGATCTGTCTTGGTGTGACTTACAGAGGAGCTGCCAGCATCAAGCACTGAGGTCTGATAGTACTCAACTCAGGACCCTGAAAGGGTCCCCAGCCTTCTAGGAGGAATCTTGTCACTTGATACCCCTACTGTAGAAGAAGAAATGCCTCCAGCCCTCCAACCCTTGCCTTCGAGAGCCAGAGGAAGCCCCCGGACCACCTCAGCCCTGCAGCAATGCCTGTAAATCTGGCTCTTCTCAAAGTTTCTCTTTCTCTACTTGCTAAATCCCCCCTGTTACTTCTCTGCTAGTTTCAGTGTCTATTTCTCTGTTTCTTTAATTTTCACTGAGCTGTAAACATTCATCATAAACTAAGGCAGTAAACAGACGAAGGCTTTGCTCATCTACCAACGTGTAAGAATCCCTACTTGCTCTCAGTTATGTACCTTTATTAGTGAAATGCTGTTTAAACCCTTAGACTCCTGCCCTCATTTTTCACCATTAAATAATTAATTTACTTACTTTATATGCCCATCACAGCTTCCCTCCCTCCTACCTGCCTAGTCCTTCTTACCTTCTCCCGCCCCCATCAGAGAAGACAAACATGGTATATATTCACTTATCAGTCATAAAGTAAAGGATAACCATGCTACAATCCACAGACCCAAAGAAGTTAATTAACAAGGAAGGCCCAAGGAAAGATGCTTGAGTCTCAGTAAGAAGGGGAAATAAAATAGAAATGGGGGTGGGTGGATGAAGGGAACTGGGCAGGAGAGGGCTTGAGGAGGGGAACAGGAGAGCTTAAGTGTAGAGAGGACAGAGGAAAAGAGAGCTGGGAGAAAGAACTGGAATCAGTTGGGAGTGGGCATCTCTAGACTAAGTTAGAAAGCTAGGACAACGGCAACCCCCAGGAATCTATGAGGGTGATCCTAGCTAAGACTCCTAGAAATAGGGGATCTGGAACCTGAAATGGCCGCCTCCTATAACCAGGCAAGACTTCCAATGGAAGGAAAAGAACACCAACCCAGCCACAAACCCTTCAACCCACAATTTGTCCTGCCTACAAGAGGTCCAGAGATAAAGAGGGAGCAGAAACTGAGGGAATGGCCAACCAAGGATGGCCCACCTTGAGATCCTTGCCATGAGAAGCCCAGCCCTGATACTATTCATGATATTCTGCTGTATTTGCAGACAGGGGTCTAACATAACTGTCATCAGAGAGACCTCACAGTGCAATTGATGGAAACAGATACAGAGACCACAGCCATATTCCAGCCCTCTTAAGACCAGAAGGGGTGTATAATTTTCCTCCCCATCTCTTCTGGCTCAGAATGAACTATCTCTGGTTCTGTATACTGGCACTGGTCAAGCTGTTCCCAAAGTGGACACTTCCTTAGCAACCAAGTCATGTGACAAGCCTGGCCTCTCTCTCTGTGGAGACCTTAGCACCCAGGACAGTTCTGGCAGGGATATGATATACAGTGGTTTTTTACATCACTTGACTCAGCCTCCTTTGGGAAAGGCATAGGCTTGGGAGCTCCTTTAGAGCAAAGGGACCTTGGGCGAAGTTCACATCTCTTCAGCTGACCCATGATATCTGGGAGCTGTGGATGCTCCTGGGCAGAGGAACTGGTTACCTTGGTTTCTGTCTACTTCAGAGAGGGAATGAATGTGGGTTAAGGGGGGAAGGGGATCAGATCTGTGTCATCTTGTACAGCAGTTCCTTGGCTGCTCCTGAGAAACAGTTTCCAGGAATTCCTGAGCATGAGTCAAGAATTAGAGTGCCACTTCCCAGAGCACACAGGTCTTTAGGAAGACTGGGATTTGGGGGGAGAGGGTTGAGATACCCCCAATACCCCCATGATGACACAGAGTTGGCCTGTCCTCTCCCAGCTCAGTCTGATGATGACTTTCTTGGATCATCTGTTTTCTGGGTTTCTCCTCCTGGAGTCTGGCCTCAATCCCCAGAGGTCTCTCCTGTCATGCCCGTTTTATAGGTGACAAGCTGGCCCATAGCATCCCTTTCTAGAGTCCCTTGCCAGTAGTCACTCAGGATCTTGCCAGGTAGAGACTGACACCCCTTACCTGTCAGCAATCATGCCTAAGCCACAATGCTCCTGAGGGTATCTGGGCTCTGCTGATGCAGAACTGGCCATGGGGATAAACCATACACTCACGGCCAGTGTGATCTGGTTACTCTAGATAACCAGGGAATACTAGAATTAAAGGGGTCCCTTGGTGCTCAGAGGGCAGTAATAGCCAGTTGGGCAGGAGTGAAGGAGTAGTCATAGTATGTTTGGAGGCTACTGCTCCCTTTTAGCCATCTCTTCTGGCAGAAGACGTGGACAGGAATTGGGCCTGACATTAGGGTGGGAACTTTCTTGGTTAACAACCTCCCAGGCAATGTTACCTAAGACAGTAGGCCGAACTCAGAGAGCTAGTCATGGGCCCATCCTGTGAGTTCCATGAGGTTAGATCGATGGTGGGGTATTTTTGTTGTTGTTGGGAGGTAGGGAATGAAGGAGTTCTGAGCAAGGATCTGTATTGCTGTCCAGCTGCCGTGGGTGGGGCTGGGTCTCCACCCTAAGGCAGAGTTGTACAGGTTCCATCCCCTTTCCACTCACTCCCAGAAGAGGCTCCCTTACCAAGCAAGGATCAAGCAGGTATTTGAGACTACTGAGGGTCTCCAGATGGGCAGGCTTAGGAGGGAGCTCGGGGACTGTAAGTCCCCACAGGATACATGTGCCCAAGATAGCCAGGAATAGGGGCTTGGTGCTCACCAGTTGGAGCTTGGTCTCCTGATCATCTCAGTGACATATCACCATGCCCTGGCTCTGCTGTGTAACATTTCACAAAAACCTGGTCTCCCTTCATTCATGTTCAAAACCAGGCTATAGCTTTCTGGCCATCTCCTGAGCATGAAAATCTGAGGCTTGGGCCAACTAAGTACTCTGAGAACAGGTCCTAGAGCCCCTCTCACTAGATGAGGCCAAACTTTAATCTAGAGGTAAAGCCTTCACTGAATCAGAAATGGGATGAGGTTCAGAGAGGTCTTGCCTTAACCTGCCTCTAGCTCCCATGAGTTTTCAGCCCTTAAGAAATGGTAGCACTCACCCAGGTACGTTCTCTGCATCTGGCTGTGTCGACTGAGCCTGGGTATGGGTGCTGCCTGCTGGGAATGGAGTACAGCCTTTGGCTTCGTCTCTGTCTGAGTAAGGGCCAAAGGTGCCTGGCTGGTGTAGGATGGGGTAGGTGGCTTTGTGAAGGCAGAAGAGTCTGGCAGGGCACCCCAGACACAGGCAGAGCACTGGGGAGAAAACAGTCATGTCAAAGGTTCCAGGCCCCAGCCCCTCATGATGCTTTCTGGGACTTGGGGACAGAACAGATGCCTTTTCACCATTTAGGGGTCTGAGGCATGGAACAGGGCCTGTCCTCATGATGCAAAACTACTGACCCTCCTTATCACACTATCTGGTCTTTCTACTGTGTGCTTGGTGCCCATGGCCTTTGAGCTAGCTCCCAAAGATCTTATTGCATAACCTGAGTAAGTATGACTAGAAATCCCTCCCAGAAGTCCTAACTGCTCCTTGGGTCTTCCCCTCTTTAAAATAAAAGACCTCGTGATAGCTGCTCCCAAATGTGCTATGTATGTGTCATGGCTCTGCACAGCGCTGGGTACTCTGATGCCTCACTGAGAGTCTCTGTCCAGCAGCACACCTTAGGAGAGGGGCAACCTGGGGATACTAGTTTCACATCAGACCCATATTTCCTTTCCCCACAGATCTGCACTTCTCACCTCATGCTGTGACCATGATACCGTAGCAAGCAAGCAATGAGACAGGATGCTCAGGGGCACAGGAAACTGGCTGCCTTTCCTAGTTCTCCTGCAGGAGCCCTTAGTCCAGCTTGGCAAGCTTCTATCTGACCTCCAGAGGTCTACCAAGTCTTAATCTGCACTATCTCCCGACTCCTGCCAACTTAGTGCTGTCTTTTCTGAGAGGTCCTGGCCTCCAAGAACTGCCCTAGGTTCTTAGATAGCAAATCTAGAATGTACACAGTCTTATTTTCTGACCCCTCTGGAACTGGCTCCAGTGTATCTGGCAGTGCTCTCCGTCTACAGTATAAACTGTTGGCTTCCTTTTCTCCCATCCTCAGCACGTGTGGCTCCCAGACACATTACCCTTCTGTCTCTGCCAAAGCTCTGTGTGGCATAACCCAGGCTGCCTTAGCCTTTTGTGTAGAGTCCCTGACTCTCCCAGTTGAGGCTAGAGATTGAATTTCCTGGAGCTGAGCTTGAAGGGACCTGGATGCAAACCTGGATATGACCTTTTTTTTTTTTTTTCATCTTCATTCTTCAGGGGTACCTGAACAAGCTGCTGGCCTGTGATTGAGACCGCAGTCTCAGTCTCTATAGCTGTGTTTCCTTCTGGGCAGGTAGAAGGCAGAACACAGCACAGTGTCTCTGGGCAGGACCTGATGTTTCTTCCCCTTGTCCTACGAGTTCCAGGATAGGCACAACACAGGGGAAATATCTAGCCAAATAGAAGTGGCCTGTGAAGGGGAGTGATCACGGGGAACAACGAGGCTTGGAATCCTCCTCCTAAAAGGAGCCTGCAGGCTGAGAGAGCCTGAGCAGGGATTCTAGGACCAGGGAGGGTGGTGTGCACCAGCCAGGGTATGACTGTTACCACTCAAGACAAGAAATGGCATCCCCACAAGAAAGAAAGACAGAGGGGCAAATCTCTGTTCTTTACATCCACAAAAGCTGCTGCTTCTGCTAGAGGCTCCATCAACCTTGAAGGGGTCAATGCCATCCCTACATTTACTCTTCAAAGCAGTCTCCTGGGTCCTTGGCTGAGGAGGTATTCAGGAGTACCATGGTCGGAGACTGAAGGTTTCCTGCATGACCCCACAGGGGCGGCTTTTTTCCCAGTCAGAGCACTCCAGGAGTCCTGGTGTTTGTCTAGTAGCCAACACATGGTGCTTGACAAGAGTGTATCACAGGAGGCACAGGTACAAAGGGCCTGGCAGCAATGCCAGGCGCTGACTCACGTCTCACATGGGCAGCGCTTCATCTTGCCCACTGCCCTTCATCTCTCCTGCCACTGCAGTAGGAACTGTGATTTCCACAGAGTCAGTTGCAGTTGGCTGAAGGTTTGCCTGCCTCCCAGCACTTCTCACTGACAAGTATAGATGCTTAGACTCAACTGCCTCTCTTCTGTGGCTCTCTAAACCAGCTCTGCTAAAGTCAAACCTTCCTCATGGCCTTGGTGCCTAGTGCCCCCAACACACACCAAAGGGCGAATGGGAGAATGAGAAGCTGTGTGTGTTCTGAAGCAGGGGCAGTGATGTCCTGCAGAAGCAAAGGGAATGGATGTAGGCAATGTTTTGCTTCCCTCTCTGCTCTCTGTGCCAAAAAGGAGCAAATTAAAACTAAAGTAGCTAAAGGGAAGAGCATAAACATTGGAAGAAGTAGAGAAACAACTGAGAATCCATGAACCCAAAAGTTGTTTCCGAGAACACAAGCAGCATTGGTAACACTCTAAGGACACTGGCCAAGAAGTAGAGAGAATGTAAAGTACCACTGGCTGAATAGGAGAGCAAAAAAGAGCAGGAGAGCAAGCCCACTGAGAGAGAGCATCAAGGCTACAAGATGAGCAGTTCTGTGGCCATCTGCTTCACACTGGAGATGAGAAAGACAAATTCTGTAAGGAACAGACAGTAGCTAGCACAGTTGCACACTGCCACAGACAAATAAAAATACGGAGAGCTTTAAATGTTTCAGTGTCTTACAGAAGCTTAATTTGTAACTAAGGACCATCCCATCAGAACTCCGTGGCTCTAATGGGGTCTATGCCCCACTGGAAAGAACTCACACCCAATCACCCTGAGCTCTGCTGCAGATAGAGGTGTGGGCAGTACCACATAATTAATTTCATGAGCATAATTGCTTCAGCACCAACACTAGAGAAGAAAACTATATACAACTATTTCTCCCCTAAAGGCAATTTCTTTTACAAATTAGTAAAAATAAAAAAAAAATATTAGCAATTCAAGATGTGGGAAGGACAAAATGTGACTGTCAGAGCCACCAAGTTGGCTTAACATTTAAAACAAGGTACCCAGTGTCTTGTCAGAGTGAGAGTGATTATATCTGTCCGCTCATCTCATTGGTACAGAAGAAGACCCAAGATAAATTCCCATGCATGATAATCAGCTTTCAGCAAGGCAGAAATAAAAGGGAACTTCCTCCAGCTCATTAACCTTTCTGAAACAAACTGCAATGAATATCACAAAAGGTAACAACTGACAAAATATTCTCCCAAAAGATCTAGAATCCAACAGAGTTGCCTGCAGATGAGAGTAGTATTAGAGGCTGTCACAGTGTAGTGAGCAAGGGAAAGTAATGAGAAGAATGTGATTGAAGCTCTGAACTTGTACCATATTTATCCACAGATAATGTGATTGTGTGCAATGAAATCTACACAAAATTATTAATTTTTTTAAAAAAAGAATCAATAAAGAAAGCTGGGGTAATAGTCATAAATCAGTACTAGTGATGAACCATTGGCAGTTGAAATGGAATATACAACTCTATTTGCATCAAAACCCATGGCATACCTGTAGGTGAATTTAGCAAGACAAATGCAGAGGCTGCACATAGAGAGTTGAGAGCCACACGGGCAGGAACAATCAAATGCAGCGCATGATATGGTCTCACCTACCTGCGAGGCAGGGCTGGCAGCTGTAGCCTCTGTCCATTGAGAAGAAGCATAGAAGGCAGGCTGCATGGCTGGGCTGCTTTGCTCTTGGCTCCTGTCCAGACAAGCACTTCTAGGGAATAAGACACCTCAGATGAAGAGGGCAGCTGGATCATGCCCCTCATGTACACCCTGGTGATGCTACAACTTGCAGCCTCAGCTCAGCTATTCACTATAAAATGAGTATCTTTCACAATCTCTAAACCTTGTGTCCCTTAGTTTCTCATTCATTGGATATGACATTCATGCATCAGAGGAAGGTGGTATTTATTCCTATAATCAATCTGGGAATAAGAGGGAATTTCCCTTCATTCTTAGTTACTATAATGATCTACAGGTCCAGCCCTTGTAGGTTTTGCCAGACTCCACCTTTGAGAGAGGGCCAGACCTGAAGGCCACAGGCCTGACTAATCCTACTGTGTACATAGCACTCTACAACAGCATGGGGAAGCTGTGGTGTCTAAGAGCACAGCTTCAATATGAAGTGGCTTCCCTGTAGGTTGATATCTCTGTTCCCCCAGACTTTGTGGCTTCTTATTCATTGAGTCATATGGTAACAGGGGCTCTGAACCTCTCAACACCTGCAGATATCATCTCACTGATTCTACAGCAGCACTTCAGGTGAGTTTGTAGGACCATGAAAGGCATCCTGGTTCCTGGTTTCTGGTCAAGCACCAGCTAGAAACCTCTGGAGACTCCACATGGTCCCCTGCAAGAGACGGCAGACATTTTGCCACGCTCCCAGACTCTAGGCTCTTGACACAAGGCGGCAGCCCTCCATAGATTTGTGTCCTTTAGTCATATAGGGGAACACTCCCTAACCCTTCCACAGGTTGAAGGTGTGACCACAGTCTTAAGACAGATCTCCATATTAATGAGGTTCTAAAAGGACAGAGGAGTGTAGCCAATTAAGCATTCCTTCCCAGACCCTCCTCCCTACAAAGGTATTTAACCTCAGGCCGGCTGAAAGAAAGAAAGAAAGAAAGAAAGAAAGAAAGAAAGAAAGAAAGAACAAATTAAAAATGGGAAGTACAGTTTCTCATCCACTTCCCTCTATGACAATAAACATCTTAAGACCATGAACTGTTTCTCTTCTTCAGGATCCTCTATGGGGAACAGTGGAGCAGGCCTTCACCGAAAGAGCTGCATCTAATCTCCTGCAGAAGACCTCTCTGCACTCCCAGTCACAAAACCCACCAACCCAAGCAGACCAAGTGAGCAGCCAGGACCAAGCCAAGAACTCTCATCCCCACAGGACTCAGCCGGAGTCTCTCTCCCTTTCTCCCCCTTTGACCGTGGGCCAATCCAGCCCATATGTCCCCACTTCATTCTCAGCTTTTTTGTGGCTCTCCCTAGGGGCACCTGGGTGCCCAAGAGCCTGTGAACCAGACGAGCTAGCTCTGGCTCCCCCACACACACACCCCGACCTCAGACTGTGCTCTCCCGCACCCCAGGAGAAGGGTCCTAAGGCTTCACATAGCCTGAAGCCTGCCCAGTGCCAGCATGAGGAGAGTACAGTCAAACTTCCCATGTCCTACCTCTCCAAGTAGCAGCCCTTGCCCCATGGGGTGAGGGGTGGACATGGGACCCACACTACAACCCAACATGAGTTAATCTGGCTTCAGGGTCAGTCTGATTGAGTACTTCCTGGGGACTCAGGTTTGGGAGGTCTTTCATAGCTATGAAGAGTTTGTGGGTTATTCCCTAAGAAGAATGTCAGCTTTCATGAATCCAGAATGATGTGGCTTGGACCTGATCCCTGGAATTTTATCTGTTCTGGGTTCTTCCCAACACTTCCTTCCCAGCGGGAGAAAGAGCTGCATATTTCCTTTATACAGACTCTGTCTCTGCTGTCTCTATGTTCTGTACTGGGAATACCCTGCATTTTGATTTGGGGATGACCTGTTACTTGGGCAACTACAAGGCCAAAGGAAGCCAATAGACTAAGCCAATGAAGCTGCTAGCTAGTAGTGGCTGTCCCTTGTCTGAAGTACTGAGTATGATGCCTCCTGGCCCACTTTCTGCTGTCCCCACAGGGATAAGTGAACAACTCTGAGATGATGGTCATGGCAAAGAGGCCTGGGGACAGAATGAGTCCCAGGTAGGCTATGTGGAGGCCCTGCTTTGGAGTGTTTGGTTGGTTGGTTTTGTTTGTTTGTTTGTTTGTGACAGGGTCTTGCTGTATAGCCCTGGCTAAACTGGAAATCACTTTGTAGACTGGCCTTGAACTCACAGAGATCTACCTGTCTCTGCCTTCTGAGTGCTGGAATTAAAGGCATGTGCCATCACTTTGAAGTATTGATAAAGGCTCCCTATTGCAGGATGTTTATTTGGAACTCATCTTAAGGGTACAGGGAGAAGGGGCTGCAGCAGTATGTATCCTAGGCTGAGATGTGGTTTGATATGAGGGGGGACCCCAATTGCAAAAGTCCATGTTGGTGAATATGGCAAGAGAATTCAGAAGTCCATGTTGGTGAATATGGCAAGAGAATTCCTTGGGAGCAATATATATATCAGCCCCACTTCTCAGATAGGGGATTCACCTAGGTCATAGGGCAGGAGAGAAACAGAGCCAGAACAATGATCATTTCTTGGTCCCAACACTCTGTCCAGCCTGGAGTTCCAGGGGTTGTGTTCTGGAGTACTGGAGCCTCAGTCCACCATACTCTTAGCATTTGGGGCTCTCTGGTGGCCCTCTCCTCCCTGGGTGCCCACCACTTTTGGAAGTATCAATGAGAGCACCCCAGTCTCTTCAAGCAGTCTCCTCTGTTTTTCTAAGTCCAGATGCTCCTTACTACAGGCCTACAGGGCTGTAAGCAGACCCTGGCCAGTGTTTAGACCTTAGTGAAAGGAGAAAGGAGATGTGGAGGCAGTCTGTCACACAAGTGGAGAAGGTGGTCAGCTTTGCAGAGAGCAAAGGATTAGTATGAATGCCCTGCTTGCTCTTTCTCAGCAGAGCTGCTATAAACAAGTTACTGCACCAGAAATTGGAGTCACAGATATCTTCGCTGAAGACATGAACAGTAGTAACAATGCTAGCGATGGCTGTTCTGGACACAGTGCCATTAGATAAAGAAAGGGGAAAGTTCAGAATTCATGTAGTCAGGGACAGTATCACCTGAGAGGCCTAGGACCCTGGGAACCTGATACTGAAGAAGTCACAATGGCCCTGCACCACGTCCACCTGGCAGGCCACTTCTAGAATTTCTAGGAGCTTAAAGACTTTCAATCAGCACCAAGGAAGACCTAAGTTGACCTCTCATAGCATGGCTTGTCAGTCCTCTCATTTTACACATGACAGAGCTGAAGCCAGAGAGATTGAATAGCAGAAAGCCACCCAGACCTCCCCAGTGGGAAGGCTGCACAGCAGGATGTAACTTCAGGCCACACACTGTAGTTCAGGAGCTCTGAAGTGTGCCCTGTCCTGTTACAACCTCTGTTGTGAGTGACTGTCCTCCGAGCCAAGCAACCACCATCTTGGGGAGTTTAGCTCTTCTCTCTTGCAAAAGACTTATGCCAGCAGGCTTGTTGGCTGTTTACAGCCCCTTAAGAAGGGGTGGTGAGGGCATAAGACCCTAACCTGAGCATTCAGCCCTCATCTGAGGATCTGCTTTCTCTGTACCACCTGTTAAGTGCAACTCTGCCTTAATTGCTTGTGTTCTTGGGGAAGGGCTAGAGTATGCAGACCAGGGAAGACTGGTAAAGAGGACTCCATCTATGTAGCTATAGGGAAGCCCTTATCTCTGCTGGGTAAAGGCCTTCCAGGTGTGGTCTATTGAAGAGGACTACCCACACCTCATAGATAACCTCTCACCTATGCTCTGTAAGGAAGCCCAATAAACATCAGTTCTTCAGAGTGACTGTTAGAATTGTGCCTCAGTTTATCGCAGGGAATTTTTAAAAAGTAGTAGATAACTGATTCTGAGAAGGAATTCCCTAGGAAGGAATTTGAGCTACCACTAAGGTGGTTTATAGCTTCCTCTTGAATGGGAAGTGAAGAATGGGTGGCTGGATTTTACCTTCAAAGCTCTCAGCAAAACCCCACAGTGACCAGAAAGCTCCTGAACCCAGTGGGAGGTGACAGACTTTAGGAACAGATAGACTTGGCTCATGTGTGTCCTCTCCTAGGGTCTTGAGGGTAACATGGCATGCATGAGTGACTCCTTTCACCTGAGTATTAGCATGTAGAAGATGTTTTCCTGCATTAGACAATCCCCAGGGAAATTTTAACCTTCAAACTATAGTACCTTCAAAGATCAACTGTGACTCAGGCCCCCAGGGAAGGTGCACAACAGAAGAAAATATCTTTCTTTTTCAGGTAGGGAATCAGAGGGATGGGTATTGTGGGGAGGGACCAGTGCCCAGGGACCTGGAAAGGGAAGAGGAAGCCCATGTCTGAGGGACAAAGGATCCCTGTAAACTAGGAATATTGTGCACATTAGAGAATTCCAGAAGAAATGTTCTATGCTGCCCTTTCCCATCCATGCCTTGCTTGGAGCACCACCCCAGTAGCACTGAAGGCCATGGCTGGCTCTTATCCAGTCCTTACATTTGTTGCCAGCATTCCTTTGAACATGAGCTTTACAGCTTCAGATAAGAACACACACAGTTTACCAGAAACTGGGGAGGGTGGGAAAGAGAGGATTCCTTATGGAACATCTTCCTGGGGTGTCACTTTTATTGCGAGGCTAAGACGATAAGAGTTGAAGTAGTAATTGACAGAAGTCAGTCAGTACAGAATGGGACTGTATCCCTCCCCTATACTAATGCATGCATCCAGATGTAGAGACAGGAAATCCACTAACCTTATCTTTGACTCACCTGTGCTGATGGTTGCAAGCAATAGAACTGGGGGCACCCAGAACCAAGGCTGTGGCATGCTGGGGTAGCAGCAAGGAAAGGCTGAGCCAGAGAACGTACTGGACCCTGGGCCTGTTGACAAGGAGCTTATGATACATGATGTGAAACCTGAACCAGACCGTCTATCTCCCAAGGTCCAGGGAAGTGTGGCCTCCCAGAGAGTACCAGAGTGGGAGGAGCAGGGTCTGGGTTGTCCTTCTAGAAAAACAGGCTAGCATCCAGGCTCCATCCCCTGATGTGCTGGCTAAGGAATTCTGGGGGTATCTTTATCTTTTCTGTATCAATTTCCTGTATGCAAAGGGAGATAATGAGAGAGCCAATGCAAAAGGTCCCTTCCTCCTCTGGAGAATTCCACATCCTTCATCTCTTCATATGCTATCTTTAAAAGTTAAAAAGAAACATTTGCAGCAGATGGAGACCATTGCAGAAAGCTACAACTGGTCACATTGCAGAGAACAACTGGCTGTGGGGTGTCCACCCCAAAATGATATATCTACAATGTGACCCCTACAACTAAGACTCAGGGGACATCATGGAAGAGGGAGAGGAAAAATTGAAAAGGGCCAGCCAGGACATCAAGATAGTGTCTTCTAGAAGTGGGGACAAAAGAGGTCTTGAAGTAGAGGCTGTTAAGGAGGGAGGGTGCACCTGGGAGGAGGGAGGGTGCACCTGGGAGGAGGGAGGGTGCACCTGGGAGGAGGGTGCACCTGGGAGGAACTGGGGGAGGAATAAATATGATCAAAATATGTTGCATGAAATTCTCAAAGGATTAGAAAAAGTAAATTGACATGCTAACATTCATGGAGGAAATCTAGTGGGGGGGGGTGCATTATCCCTAGATGAAGAGCTACAGGCAGTGAAAGGGAGAGTTAGTCTTTCCCACAGATTATCCCCTAACTGGTTATCCAATACCAAGTGGTCAGCCCTAACACATATATACAAACAACACTAAGTGGACTTGGCAGGTTATATTTATGTATTTGTGTATGCATTTACATATGCTTAACAATAATAATTAAAAAGAGGCCATAAATTGAGACCTAGGAGAGGTTAGAGAGAGAAAGGCTAAATGATCTAATCATATTTTAATTAAAAATAAGCAAACTTTAAAAATTTTTAAAAGAAACAAGAATTGACTCAAAGCCAGTGATGGAGGACCCCTGGAGCGTTCCCAAGTGCTCTGCCAACACAATGGGATGCCAGCATGAAGTGCTGCTATCAGACAAGGTAGAAGGCAGGCAGGTGGACAGGTGGGAAAAGTCCAGCAGCTACTGTGATCCTGGCCTTCCTTTGACATCTTAGGAGCCCAAGCAGAGCTATCTTCAGTGGTTTTTCAGACTACCTCCAAGGACCATATTACTTTGCATTTGTCCTGCTGGGGTAGATGTAATCCTACCCCTGAGTGGGGAGGGTGGGAAAGAGAGGATTACTTATGGAACATCTTCCTGGGGTGTCACTTTTATTTTGAGGCTAAGAAGAGTTGAAGTAGTAATCTGGGGGTATTTCAAGGTGGCTGAATAGAGACCCCCCAGTACTGACCTTGTCCAAAAAGAAAAGGCCAAGCAACAGATGTAAACTGCACTGTGTCAACTGCCTAAGGCAGAGCATTGGAAACCAGCAGGGGGCAAGGAAAATCCTTGAAGAGTCGGGGGGAACTGCAGTGATAGTATAAGAGCATCTGTGATTTCAGCTCATGTAGAGGGAGAATGGGTGGGGAAGGGGGATGTTGCCGAAAAGCCTGTCAGTGTACACACTGGTGACCCTGGCTGCTGGCAAGGCTCCAAGCTCTCACATACTTACAGTCTCCATAAGTAACTAAGCAGAACTCCTCGTAGCAGACAGGCTTTAGCAGGAGTTCACATCATTCCCCAGGGCCCCTATTGGGTGTGAAAAGACAGCCACTGTTTGCACTGTAATGCTCCATGGATCAAGTACTTGTACGTTGTTGTTGCTAGGAGTCCACAGGTGTCTCACTGTCCTGACTCAACAGGTAGCTGCCTCCTGAACCAAACTCCATGAAAGAGTGAGTCTGACTCACTCTCCTAGGTGACTTGCAGCATATGGGATAGGGTTCTTCTCAGAGAGGGAACTGGAGTGTGACACCTTCAAAGACAGGACAGTTGAAAGGCCTTTCCTGCAAGATCTGACTGTGACCAGTCAGTGTGGATGTATACCAGGGTCTGATGGTACAGGCTATAGGCAAAACTACAAACTACCACTATCAGTAGATACAGTCTCACTCTTTTTTGTAGATGTATGGAATAATTAGAGCAAGGAATTAATAAGACATCACATATATTCTATTTCAGGAAGAGCAGGAAACTAAGTAAGTGAACGATAAGAAGAGTGTTGAGTTTAGTGTATTTATATTCTAATGGTTAGAACACAAGAAAAGCAAATATTTGAGGGAAGCCTTACATTCCATTCCTAAATTCTGACAGAATGGAGAGGCAGAGGATGTACTGGAAAGATATTAAAAGTCATTTAAATTATCTAGATATAAGCTGGAGAGAGATGGCTTATGGGACCAAGCCCTGCAGGTGTGAGGACCAGAATTTGGATGGTCAGAAGAGCTTAGCATGTGTGGTGGCCCACCTGTAATCCCACACACACAGCAGCACAGAGAGGTTCCTAGGGCAAGCGACTGGCTAGACTAATTGATTAGCAAGCCCTGGATTCAACTGTGTCTCAATATATAAGGTGAAAAGTGACAGAAGAAGACACCAATGTCAACACGCACATGCACCACACACGCATGTGCACATGCATCTGCACACATATGTGCATACCATATATACATATATGCCTCCAAAATAATCTAGAGTTGGGACTGTTGGTTTAAAACCATAGTAATAGTGAATTCATAAAGTTTCTTTCTTTCCTTCCTTCTTTCCCTCCCTCCCTCCCTCTCCTTCTTTCTTTCTTCCTTTTTTTGAGGAGTATTGAAAGAGTTAAAAATTTTAAAACCTTCCACAGATGGAGTCAAGAGTGCAGATCAGCTTGTTCTGCACTCTGAGTCCTAGAAAACTAGCTATCCACAAGACAAAATAAATAAGAGTTCAGAGCTGGGAGTTCAGGACAGCGTGACCAAGCACTATGGGTACCAGGAACTAAAAACTGACCATAAGATAGATTGAATAGGGTTTGAGCTGGGAGTTCAAGTTAGCATGCCTGTGCACCCTGGATACCAGGAACTTGGCTGACCACAAGATAGATGGCTGATTACATATAGGCTCTTAGAGAATAGCCAGTTCCTTGTACCCTGTCACAAACTAAATAATGGGCTGGGACTTTCCACAGATGCTCTCCAATAGCCCTCCCTTACTCCCCCTGGGTTGTGGTTCCCCCCTGAGTTGTGGTTTGGGGCTTTAAATTCTCTCTGTCTCCAAAGCCCCTGGGTCAGATCCCACTGCCCCTGCATGGGTCATGGGTCTTGACCTCAGTATACTGATTAAAATATGCCTCTTGCTGATTACATCAAGTTCAGTGTCTTAGAGTTAATGGGTGGCCTCGAATTCCCGAGGCTTGGGTGAGGTCCTCCATTCGTGGGGGCCTTACAGTACCACGTAAGCACAAGTTGGCTTTCAACTCATTATGTAGAAGGAACTGGTCCTCCTGATCCTCCTGTATTAATGCTCCAAGTATTGGAATTGAAGGCGTGCACCACTGTCAGCTTTCTTAGTTAAAATTAATAATTTTATTGTCATTAGGGTGTGAGGCCAGGATTCGTCTGTAAACCACATCTTAAGCGCTTCCCTTTTGTTCTTGTTCATCAGCACAAGACATGATGGAAAATAATTTACATAAAGAAAGGGTTTAATTTTCAGTTTGCCACAGAGTGAAAAGGCCTACGAGGCCAGGGATGCTAACCAACAGCACTGACGAGACAGTACTGTTCCCTGTTCTTCTCAGTCCACACAGATGCCAAGGGTTGTAAGAGGCTGCATCTTTAAAAAAAAAAAAAGTACCTGGCAGACTTCTCTGATAAAATGCTGCATCCTCCCTGTGCTTCCTTTATGCCTCTTTGTGTTAGCAAAGGCATTCAGAGTAGATAAACTATTTTAATTTTGAGATAGTGTCTCACTGTGGAATCCTTGGTGGCCTGGAATCCACTATATAGTTCAGGGTAACCTTGAACTCATGGAGATCCACTCCAGGGTGGATAAATTCTTAAGGGATTGAACTTCTAGAGCCTTTCAGGTGCTAGAATTTAAAGTATGTACCACGACACCCAACCTAAGTGATGGTGTTTTAAATTGGTTTCTCAAGCCCTGGCACAAGCAGGATCAATAGACTCTTTCATTTTATTTTCATTTTGTTTTTAGTTTTATCATTGACAATTATCTTTTTTTTTTTTACCAACTTTTCAGATTTCCCTGCTATGTTTTTTCTTCCCTCTTATGTCTAAGTGTTCGTTTTATTTCCTGTAGAGAAGATCAAAAAAAAAAGCACAAGGTATCTCAGGGTATTAAGGAATCTAAGAAAACAATCAAAATAAATAACACTCTAGTTCTCCAACCACGTTTATCCTCCAGGGAGATGGGTGTCCTGATAACAGAACTTGAGATGCAGAGATGTTGGTGTGATTTCTGAGGGGAGAGAAAATGACATAGGTGGCACCAAATCCAGAGCCTTGATTTTAAGCCCCTCTCTGTGTAGGTGAGTATTTCAGTAACAGAATTGGAGAGAGTTTAGAGAACAGGAGTGGAGTCCACAGAAGCAGAGAATAGAATGGTTTGAGTAGGGCAGAGCAAGTGTGGAGAGCAGCAGCACAGGCCGGTGAGGAGTAAGCAGTCTAGAGAAGAAAGCAGAATGAGAACATTTAGAACAAGTTTGATAACAATAATACAGGGCCCAAGGACCCAAGATAAGCAAAATTCATACACAGGCACCTTAAAATAAATGGTCTATCCCACCCACCCACAAATGTAGTTTGGTATCAGAATGTGGCAGAGAGATCTTGGAACAAATCCTTCCTTCAAGGAGTTTCCTATGCTGATGATCTTGGCGAGGCTCCCACTGAGCCCTGCAGAAGAGGTCACGGGAGGAAGTTCTACAGATTTTAGAAAGGCAGTGGTCCAGCTACTAGGAGTCCTGGCTCCCAGATGTCTATCTCCTGTTAGAGCAGCAGCTCTCAGTCTGTAGGTTTCAACTCCTTTAGTGTTGAGCAACCTTTTCACAGGGGTCACCTAGGACACAGATCATCCGAAGCAAAATTCCAGTTATGAAGTAGAAACAAATACATGAGTTGAAGCATTAGGAAGCTTAGGGACCACTATGCTAAAGGATATTAGGAGTGGAGTTAAGTGTTTAAGTGCTAGGCTGTGGTCTGGGCAGTTCAACAATGCTTATCTTAAAAGAAGAACGCCAAGAACATGGTCACTGTTCAGTACACAAAGCTGGTGTCTCAGCAGTTCCAATGTGGTGTGGAATCATAGAGGATTCAGAGAGAACTGATGGTGTTCAGGTTATACTTGAATCTTGATGTTAGATTTAATACTGGCCATAGCAACAGGATAGACAAACTTGCCAGTCAGAGAGAGGGCAAAACTACTCTCCTCTATGTGCTTTCATGAGACACAACCAGGAAGCCCATAGCTAGGGCAGATCTTTCTGTTCCCAATAGTCCGATTAAGAAAATCCCTCACAGGAGTGCCAAGTAATTTGGCTTTCAGTTAATTACAAATGCAGTCAAGTTGACAACCAAGATTACCCATCACAGATAGTTTATGTGGCTCTTTGAAGATGGGAATTTTTCAAACATTTTAATCTCTTTCAGAGGGGCATTACCACATGTCATACTTTGCCCCTGAAGTGGAATTATCATAAATGTTGAATTCTGTAATGTAGCAAGGGTGCTTATGAGCAATTGTGTGTTAGTCACAAAGCATGTCCTCTTATTTTTTTTGTGGGAAATGTGAAGTAAAGTTATGTATGAAGAAGTAAACTCTTCTTTGAAGTATGAATGCCAGCCATTGCTGTGTCTTTGCATTTCCCCACAGGATGATAAAGACAGAATGTCTAAAGAGCATGTAAGATTGACTACCCAAATATTTTGGCTTTCAGCACATGTAAGATGGTTGATTTTAAATGTCAACTTGCCACAATTTAGAGACAACTGAGAAGGACATTTCAACTAAGGACTCAGGTACATCAGGCTAGACTATCTGTGGGGTATTCTCTCAACTGCCTTAACTGACAGAGAAGACTCCCTAAATGTGGCCAGCACCTTCTAGCAGCAGCCTGGATAACAAAGAATGTGAGGGAAGGATTTGTTTTTTGTTTGTTTGTCTTTCCCTCTTGCTTCAGAATGCATCTACACTGATTCTGTAATAAACCAGCCCGTCTCCATCTTAGGCTTCAAAGCCATCTTAGAGTAAAAAGAAACTAGGTCTCTTTCTGTTTCTGATTAAATCTTTTTCTCAAGAATTGGGCTTGCCTCACCTATCTGTACTGCCTGTTCCAAGAAACTGCAATCATGCCTTTGTTTCAAAAGGTTATTTTGACCAGCTATGACTACCTCGTTTCAGCTATTTGTTGCCATGACTACCTTGCAATCATGTCTTTGTTTCAGGAGATCATTATGACTAACTTATTATGCTTATGTTCTGCTCCTGTAACCCCACAAATTTTGCCAACCAAATCCCCGCATTTATAATTCCCCTAAACCTTAATTTTAAAAACCTTGTCTTCCTCATATCCAGTGCTGACCTCTTGAACCCCTCCTGACAGGGAGGCAGCCCATGTATACTACATGAATGACAAAGCTTGTGTTAATTAAATTGGCAATGATGATTTGGGTTGGTGGTCTTTCTCCTCCAATCTTTAGGATTAACCTCCACTTTGGTGGTTTGAATATGCTTGGTCCATGGGGAGTGGCACTATTAGGAGGTGTGGCCTTATTGGAGGAGGTATGGGAACGTTAGAGGAAGTGTGTCACTATGGAGGCGGGGCTTTTTGGTCTCATATATATGCTTGAGTCTGAGCAGTGTGGTCCAGAGTCTCCTCCTGGCTGCCTTCAGATCAAGATGTAGAACTCTTGGCTCTTCTAGCACCATGCTTGCCTAAACTCTGCCATGCTTCCCACCAAGATGATAATGGACTAAACCTCTGAAACTATAAGCCAGCCCCAACGGAATGTTTTCTTTTATAAGAGTTCCCATGGTCATGGTGTCTTTTCTCAGCAAGAGAAACCCCAACTAAGACACTAAGACACCATCTTACTTTACAAGGTCAAAATAAGTTCATTTCTGTTTTCCAAAAAAAAACTTAAATTTGATCAGATCTTGATCCATTTTCTGGATTTTGACATGTTCCACACCCTATACCCTTTACAGGCTTTACAGGGCCAAATAATTTTGATATGTTCAGCCAAGTTCCTACATAACCGAAATTCCAATGGAAATCCCTCAACCCTTGAAAAAAGACCCTAGCCTGACAGTTTGGGGACTGATATAAACTCACACCTTCTTCTGTATTCAATGCTGTTTTCTTAAGCCTCACTTTAGAGAGAGAGACAGTCTTGTCTGGCAGAAAATAAAACTTGTATAATTTGACCAAGGAATTTGGGTAATGGTCTTTACTCTCTGTCCGTGGGATTATCATTATCTGCAGCTGGGAGAGAACAAGAGAGAAGAGTACTGATTCTCAGGTGAGGGTCCTTTGAGGACTCTTCTACTAGGACTGACAACAGCTCCATTGTAATTACCAGTAACCTAGCTGCTTTTGGTTTTAGTCTGCTCAATTAGTTGCCATGGCTACCTGGCCAAGACAACTAGCCTAGTTATCATGAGGAAAAATTTTGCACTGTAGTGAGAATGAAAATTTAGATGAAATATTTCTTTATTGTCTTGAAACATTATGATAAAATTGCAAACAGACTGGTTTTTTGTACATGCACCATAGTGGATGGTTTTTTCTCTCTCCAATAAACATTAAAATCCTCTTACATATAGCACTGAGCTTAAATTTGTGTGGTACTGTGAATATTCAAATAACAAGAATATGGTCCTCACCTCAAGGGATTGCTTTGCAGCCTGTTGAAGAGACAGGGGGAAAAATAGATCAAAAAACAGAGCTGACTGCCTAGTCCTGGGAACAAGTATGGCCTCCCAGAGGAACAGACAGACACAGGCAGGCCAAGCTGTACACGACTGCACTTGACTGAATTTCTTCACATCTACGCATCTGAGAAACAGGCTTCTGAATAGTCGCACATTTCCTGAAGAACTTTCAGTTTTCTGGATTGTTCTGACACCATGTTAGCACAATGTAAATACTGCGTATTCCCTGACTATGGTGGTTTGAATAGGTTTGGCCCACTATGACGGGGTGTGACCTTATTGGAGGTGTGTCCTTGTGTCATTGTGTAGGTGGGCTTTGAGGTCTCTTATGGACAAGCTCCGCCCAGTGTGGAATCATAGCCTCCTCCTGTCTGCCTTCAGAGGACAGTTTCCTCCTTGCTGCCTGCAGTTGAAGATGTAGAACTCCTGGCTCCTCCAATACCATATCTGCCTGCGTGCTGTCGTGCTTCCCTCCATGACAATAATGGACTAAACCTCTAAACTTGTAAGCCAGCCACAATTAAATGCTGTCCTTCATAAGAGTTGCCTTGGTTATGGAGTCTCTTCAGAGCAGTAAAACCCTAAGACACTGACATATTGCAGGACTTTGTGAATTGCTGAAGATCCTAAAACTCTCTATCCTCTTTATGGTTAGGGCTGTGTTCAAGTAATAGCATCATCTGAAATGCTACAGTTTGAAGTCTCGACAGGTCCAAGGCAATCTACAGTAGCCATGGGAAACAGGAAATTTTAATCTTCACATGTAAATCATTTTAATTATGAGAAATGAACACAGTAACTTAAAATGTAAATATTGTTCAAGAAACTGGTCAAAATTCTTTTCTTGTCGGCAAAGAAGGCAATTTTGTGCCATGATATTTTTAAGGCATCCCACTGCTCTACAGAGGAAATACAGCAGCTGCTGCAATGTGGGCCACAGGTTAGACAGTGGGCTTATTTGCTGAGGCAGAATTCCTAGGAAGGACAGGATCTGTATTCACTTGTGTGAGCCCTCTGCTGGAAGGCTCCTGCCTCTGGGTGAGAGTGAGTTTGCAAGAGGAAATGGAAAGAAAGACCTTTTACAACACCTCCCTGGATGGGCTGGTGCTCTATCGCATATGGTCTCTGAGTGAAAAATGGGGACATGACCATTCCAAGGTATTGTTGACAAGGTTTATTGTAGGTAGGATGGAAAGACAGCCAGGAGCATCTGGAAGGGTCCAGACTGAATATGTCTTGCCAACTGAACTGAGGGTAGGGTGGGGGGATAGCACGCAGGCCAACAGAGATCCAGGAGGGGAACCTGTTATGAAATGTGATGCAGCAATGGGTGGGGGTACCTAGCAGGCCCATGTCAAGGTACCTGAGAAATCACACCATGTGACAGACCTGGTATAAGGGAGGTTTATTTGGGGGAAGGAAGGGAAATGAAAATCTGGACTAGAGACAGACAGAAGGGAGCAGAGCCAGGAGTAGAGAAGAAAGAAAAGAGGACAGAAAGGACAGAGAGGGAGAGAGGGGGAGGGGGAGGAGGGGAGGGGAGGAGGGAGGGAGAGGAGAGGGAGAGAGGCCAGCAGTCCTTTTTATATGCTGTACCTGGCTTGCACCTGACAGGTAAGCTGCTGCTAGGTCCCTGTGAGGAGCCCAGCAGAATAGCCTGTAAGCCAACAGAGACAACTAGGGTCCAAGAGGCCAAGAGAGGTTGTAGCCAAAATGGCTGAGATTATATAGGGAAATGAAGCTGGGGGAGGGAAGCCCAGCCCAGCCCCTCAGCTGCAGACCTTTAGGGTGGGAAGCAGGGTGAGGAGTACTGGCAGGAGCCACAAGCACTGAGACTTGTCCGGTGTTTCTTTGATACCTAACAGTCTACTGACAGGGGTGGGGTGGGGTGGGGTGTTATGGCTCAAAAAAGGCCTTGTGAGACTGACCGTAATTCAGTCCGGGACCTCAGAGATGGAAAGAAGTACAGACTTTCTCTGCAGTCAGTTCCTTCAGTGATTTTGACAACCTGTAGGGGAGGCTGCCTAATCTCTTTTGTTGTCCTGAGTTTGCCGTACCCCCCCACCCCCACCCCCCATTTGAAAAGCTAAATTTTCCCAGCAGGGGGTCTGTCTGCTGTTGGCAAAGAATTGGTTTGGTTTTGTTGTTAGGACTGCTGACTGCTTGTGACTTAAAGGAGCAGACCACCCAACAAACACGCCCATAGACGGGATGGCTAGGAAACAGCTGTTCGCCTCAGGACCATTTTGTGAATGAATGTCACATTACTGCTGATGTGACGTGTGACGCTGATGAATGTACATTAACTTCCTTCATTTGATGCCTATCTCAGCCAGAACCAAACTGTCCAGCCAGGCAATTTGTGTCAAGTTAGCGGGCGTTCGCATGATGTTTCCCAACTATCACAGTGATAAATTTAGAAGTGTTCTCCCACCCCACCCCCACCCCAATCCACTTACTTTTCTCATGTTTGCTTTGCAACATATTTCACAGCCCCATCAATTGGTGGTGAGTTTAGTGATCCACAGATTCCAAGTTGAAGTTCTTTCGAAGTTTTAGGGAACAGTGGGGCATCATTGAATTGTAGGCCATCGAAGGCTTCGGGATTGGAGGATTCTTGACAGAATGAAAACTGGGTTGCAAAAGTCCCTCACACAAATATTGATGGACCAAGATTCCTGCCCAGGAGGATGAATGGTCTCTTAAAGGCTCACTGCAGAATGCAGATGTGGTTTTCTACTCTTCTGAACATGTGCCATCAAATGTGTACAGATCAAGGTTTTAGCTCAGGCACTAACATCTAACATATTACTATACAAAGAAAAAATGCTTTTAAAATGATCTTAAAAGAAACCTGGCCCGTCACAGTTCTAAAGACGTGAATGCTCTGGGGATACTTGATGCTACTTATGGGGCAGCAGCTAAACTGACTTGAGATAAGTAAGGCTTGGGAGGCCCTGTTTTCCCCAGCTCAAAGGCACATCACCAGGAAAACCACTTGGACCCAGCCAATCCACCTTGACTCTGCCTAGGCCATCCGGGATTAGTTAGCCATGTCATAGACAATACATGTTTACACTCAAACAGCAGAAATGCAGGCACTAGATTCGTCTGACTGTAAGATAAATAATTTTAACTGAATCAAATCCAGCTGATACATATGAAAACATGTTTCAAAGAAATATTATTTTATGAACCAGAATGTTCCTACCTTTTTTTGTGCTGAGATTTGGATGGAAGACTTTTCTACCATTAAGCTATAGTCCTAGCCCCTAAAGCAGAAATTTTAATAATCTTTGCATAAGTAATAAAGTGCAAAATGAAGGCATTAATTATAATAGTAGCATTCAAGAAATAAATAAAACCTAGTCCTTCTCTGGGTAAAAGGCCATTATAACACTTTCTATCAGACAATCACTCCACTGGAGTAAACTCTACTTTGAATCCATTTCCTTGGGATAGACTAAAACTCCTCAGATTTTCAAAGGAAAGTGAGGTTGGCCCCTTATTTACATATTACTGCTTACATAGAATTCTACATGATCAAATATTGCCCCCCCAACACAAACTGAAGAGCCTTTATCAAAATGTTTTCATCTCCACATGTTTTAAGGATTATGACTACTTTAAATAGAGAGACGAATTTAGAAGTATGAAAGAATGGTAAGGACCTCCTGACCAGGGAGGAGCTGTGGACAAAGTAGGTTCCTAGGAAGCCAGCTTCCTTAGTTCACCCTTTAGCACTACCTACAGCATATTTCAGCATGAGATGGGTAAAATATGTGCTTCTTTTAATTTGAGATTAGAATTCTTAGTAAAAAGATAACTAAGAAATATGAGAGAGGTATGATAATATAACCCTAGATGTGACCGCTCCTTTTTCTTAAATGCCTCTCTTTGGCATAGCTGACTTTTTTGAGTACATTTTAATAATGTTGATAATTCAGTAAGACACAAGAGTCTGTTTTGTTGTAAATTGTCTGGGGAGGGAGGAAGGGGGACACTCGTTGTTGTTGTTTTAAGAAGAAGTCCGACCGCAGCTCAGAACAGACCACTCCAGATCATGCAGTTCCAAGGGGGAGGAGGTTTATTCAGGGGAAAGGGCAAAGGTGGGGAGAGAAGAGAAGTAGAGGCCGGCCATGACCACGTGGAGAGAGAGGAAGGTGGGGGAGGGGACAGAGAGGCAAGAGGGTAAGAGAGAGAGGAAGAGAGCAAGAGAGCAAGAGAGCAAGAGAGAGAGGAGGGGGCAAGCAGCCCCTTTTATAGTGGATCAGGCTACCTGGCGGTTGCCAGGTAACTGTGGGGAGGAGCATACCTGGCTGTTGCCAGGTAACTGTGGGGAGGAGCATACCTGGCTGTTGCCAGGTAACTGGGGAGGTGGAGTTTAGACGGAATACTAACACTCGTCACATAGGTTAACAAGTCAGCCCAGTCTTCCAGGATGTTTACAAAGCACTTTCAATATTTGCTGCTGATATAATTGGCTGTAGAGTAAACACAGTGAATAATAGTTTATTCTTTGATCGCAGTGCATGTGGCTAAAGAAAGCTTTTAAGTCGTGGTGCTACCTACCCAGCAACGCTCAAGTTTCCCCTGCTTTGTGTTGGTCCTTCAGCAAGCTGTGCAAAAGGTTTGGCGGGTCAGGGAGGGAAAGAAAACAGAAGAATTTGTTAAAGCACATTATCTCAAACCTCTCCCTGGAGAGGAGTTCCCTGATTATCAGATAAATGTTGTACACTCAAATTTTATTTGTTCTTGCCGTATTTTTAAAAATTACAAATCTTTAAAAATTACAAATAATTACATGGAAACCACCTATGTATTAGCCAGATATTCTTTATATTCAGTACTGAATTGAGGAGGACAGTAACAGTTCTCATTTTGACTGTCAAAGCCAGAGAGGTCTTAGGAATGAAACATGAGTCTAATGTAGAGTGTGAATTCTTAAATTCCCATATTCTTAGGGAAAGGATTAAGAAAAGAAATCACTGAGGCCTTGCTTCTTGTTGAGAATGCAGTTGTATTTGCCTCTCTACTCACTGTACACACATGAGTTTTTCTGCACACACACACACACACACACACACACTAGGGTGTGTACATCCTAGTATAACTTGCACCAGCATCTATCTCTAAGCTGTATATTTTCCTCATACTATTAGTTTTTATCCTAACACGGAATAATTTCAACATAAAATTGACTCTCTAAGAACATGGGAACAATTATTTTGTGGAACAACCCTATCTCTTGAGTCAAGATTATTGGTCACATGTATAGCATACTTAGGAATCTTTTTTTAAAAAGTCTTACGCCTCGTAGTCTCATCAGCTCCCAGAGGTTGGTACTACTTGTTTTATGTGTAAGCAATGTGAGTCACAGGACAGTGGAGTGATTTATACTTAGCCAAATATCATGGAAATCTGTGGTAGAAGGGCTGATCTCCCAATGAGACACTTCTGAAGTCCATATCATCACCAGAGGACTTGGTCAGGTTCCCTTTAAAAATAGTCTATGAAATTAAATAGCCAAAAGGTCATATCACTCAACACATTTTACATTGTTCTTTAGATATACAGAAGAGGTGTTTATTGGATATTGATTAAAGTCATTGTCTTAGGGTTTTATTGCTTTAAAGAGACACACGACCAAGGCAACACTTATAAAGGAAAACATTTCATTGGAGCTGGTTTACAGTTCATTATCATCATGATGGGAACCACGGTGGCATGCAGGCAGACATGGTGCTGGAGAAGGAGCTGGGAGTTCTACACCCTCATCTGCAGGTAGCAGAAGGAGACTGTGTACCGCACTGAACCTAGCTAGAGCATAGGAGATCTCAAATCCTACTCCTACAGTGACTCACTTCCTCCATCAAGGCCACACCTACTCCAACAAGGCCACACCTCCTAATAGTGCCATTCCTAGTCAAACTACCACAATCATGTTTCAGGTTTTACAAACTTTTGTACAAAGGTTGTATGTCTGTGATGATAGGGACAGTGAGTGCCTGAGAAGTGTGAGCCCTTCAGAATGATGGTGGTGAGGAGCTACATAGAGGCCAAGGACCAGAATGTATTTGACAGTGTCTTTGCTTTATCTTCCCAGCCCCAGCCCCACCTAGAAACTATGCAGATTGTTTTCCCAGCCCTTGAAACCATGACTAAGCTTCCTACTGTCTTCTCATCTTATTCAGCTGGTGTTTTCTATATGGTCCTGAACAAAGTCCTGTCTTCCTACTGTTTAAAGATTGCAAACAAGTGGATGAGGACAAGTGGCATGCTAATTCAGACATCCTTTTTTATATACTAATTTCATTGCTTTCAGATGAATACTCAAATGTAGAGTTACTAGACCATGTGTTGTTTTTAAAAGTAACTATCACACTGTTTTTCATAAGCTTATACTAACTCTGAATACTTAACATCATCAAATCATTTCAAAATTCCACAACTTACTCATTAATGTAATTTCAGCATAATGGTTTATTTTCTGTTGACAGGCAACCACAATTCACGATCGCTGAAGGTTTCTATCATACTACACTTACTAAATTGAAACATTATAAACATATTTCAGAGTTGTTTTCATTAAAGTTTGGAATAATAAAACTTTTAGACTGACCTGTTATTTCAAATCCACTAAGCAAATCCCTTCAAATTCTAGCCTTGCTTTAGGTGGTAGATGTTAGCATTCCTTCCAGGCTCCACCCCACAATTACCTGGCAACAGCCAGATATGCCTGATTCAGTATAAAAGGGGCTGTTTGCCCCCTTCTCTCTTTCTCTCTCTCCCTCCCCCGCCCTCTTACCCTCTTACCTGTGCCCTCCCCCAACAGCCTTGAGCAGGCCTGTGAGCCTTTTATCACAGTAGACCAAAACAATAGGACCTAGGAGGCATTGCATTGCTGGCCTTGCACCCTGCAGTCTGCTATAGGAGCTAAGAAGAATGGACCACCTGCTGAGCTTGCCTTGACACCTTCTGGGCTGCTATCCCCTCACCCAGCCCCTGGGCTGAAAGGAGTAGAGACTCTAGGGGGTGGGGTTTCCCCTTTATATGTGAAAGCAAAATATTAAGCTTCTGGCCTTGATCAGAATGCATTGTCTTGGCCCCATGTTTTCTCTTGTCCTCCATTCCCCTTTCATTCCCAGCCTTCCTTTCAGGTGAACCCGGTTACCCGTAGCTGCAGGTGGCTATACTTATCCTCTTACTCTCTTATCCTCTGTAACTTCTCTCCCCACTCCCCTCCCCATCACTTCATGGCCAGCCTCCTCTCTCTCTTTGTGTGTGTGTGTGTGTGTTGTAGAGTGAAAAATTATAAAGGCCATTTTATGAAATATGTGTAGATTTTTCACCTTAGACCTGAGCAGAAAAGTGCAGATTCCAGAACGAGGAACTGAAAATAAGATTTCAGGCCTTCACTTTCCCTGGGGCACATTCCGGGTGGGTGGAAGAGGCCCAAGGCAGGAAGGCACTCCTGACCGTAGAAAATACAAGCCGTCTAGGTGGGGCTGTGACTGGAGGAAGTGAGAAATATTTTGTAATGATGGTATAGGGGACAGTGACTTGGTAAGACTACATTTTTGAGAAAAATGATTGTACTGAGTAATTTCCATGGCTATTAACCTTTCAGGGTGGGTTTCTCTGGAATGTTTCGCTATTCTTATGTTATGTATCCTTGGCAACCCCTCACCCCTGCCCCACTCCCTTGGTTTGTGGCTTTTCTCTTTAAACGCTCCACGGACTGGATGTTGGGGTCAGACCCTACTCCTGCACGAGTACGTGGTCAGACCGCTGGCTGCCAGCTCTTTTCCCTAATAAACCTCTGCTGATTGCATCCAGGTATGGTTTCTTGTGATCTTTGGGTGGTCGTGATTTCCTGAGACTTGAGGAAGGGTCTCCCGAGTATGGGGGTCTTCATGTGTAATGTGTGTGCATGCCCACGCTCAAATGACTAGTGAACGGTTGTCCACGCCACAGAGCATGTGTGAAGTTCAGAGTATGGGCTTGTGGAGTTGGTCCAGCCCTCTCCTTCCATCCTTAGTGGGTTCTGGGCATTGAGCTCAGGTCTCCCTGCCTATACAGCGAGGACTTTAATTGCTGAGCCATTTCACTGGTGCTACTCTTGCACACAAAAACCTTGGGCACTATCAAGATTAATTTTTTTGGAAACAGAACGGATTAATAACAGAAAAGCTGTGATGGTTTTTCAGAATTTTTGTGAAAGCTCCAAAGCTTTCCTATGTCCTTATTAATATGTCCACTGAAAACACACAGATAATTTTGTAATTTTCCAACTTTTCATAATGATCTGAATTCGTGAATGCATGGGGGAGCCTTTCAAGCCAGTAAACTGCATGGACTAGTTAATGTTGGGCAGGATAAATTCTATGTTCCTTTCTACTCAAATTCTCTCTTTATAATGAACTTACAGCAAAGCAGAAGTCTGAAAGTATGTTCTCTCCCAGGCCGAAAAGCAGGAAAAGCAGGTCAGAGACAAACAGCAGAAGTCTGCTGCTACCCTTACCCCAATCCCACTGCTGTTCCCAGTTGGCAGGAAAAACGAAAACAAACAAAAAAAAACCCAAACAAACAAGCAAACAAAAAAACCACAGGATTAACAGGAAAAATGCAACCCCTCCTTCAAAACAGTAGTTAAGAAGCAATCAATGTGTCTGTGGTTATGTTTTAAGACAAATTGGCCATTTTATTAACAATTTTCATATGTTTATCTGTTTCTTTGGCCAAAGCAGTAGACACAGAAGGAAGAGAGAGAAGTGGGAGAGGAGGAAAAAGAGGAGGAGGGGGAAGAGGAAGAGGAGGAAGAAGAGAAAGAAGAGGAGGAGAAGGAGGAGGAAAAGGAGAAAGAAGAGGAGGAGAAGGAGGAGGAAGAGGTAGAAGAGGAAGAGGAGGAGGAGGAGGAGGAGGAGGAGGAGGAGGAGGAGGAGGAGGAGGAGGAGGAGGAGGAAGAGGATGATATCTGGGACCTGCCAGTGACTCTTCTGCTGTTTACTGTGGTAACAGTGGGGACTAGAAGGACTTGGACGTGCATTTTCTAAGGGCAGTCTTCGAGGGTTGTCTTCACATCCCTCTTCACACCCATACATTCTTCCAAGCACCTCCCTGTCTTAAAGCTATAAGCACTGGACACTACAATGGTAAAATCTCAGGCAGTGGTCTGTAGGTGGAGACTGAGAAGGTTCTTTCGGATTAACACACCCAATTCCAGCCAGAAGAAGGGATGGCAAATGCCTTTCCTGTCCTACAGACCAGAACTACTGTGTCCTTGCTCTAACCCCCCAGTCACCAGTGAGGGAGTTAAAAAAATAATCTGTGAGCTTGCCTCTTCCCATTCCTATTTGTATTTCATTAATGAGAAAAATTTATGAAGTTTTTGTTGTTGTTTGTTTATTGGGTTTTGTGGACTTTAAATACCCATATGCAATATGATAGTTAACAAATATATATATTATTGACCAGGAAAATTCCATAATGCTGATTTCATTACTATAATCTATTTGTATATTTTTATGCTCTAATATTTTCGGTTAGCCTCTAAAACACACACAGTTTGCAACCTTTCAAAGAAATATGAAGCGTGCCTAGGACTTAAGTCCTGGGGCTGAAGTCACACAGCTAAAAAGTGAACTGCACAGAATGTGTGTTCTCCACTGCGGCGAGTGAGCTCTCCATAAGGTTACATTGTGAACTTAAATGGAGCCCACTAGTATGGCTGTACTTTAGAAGGCAGAAGCAACCAAAGAAAGAGGGACCAACACAGGGAAGGGTCATAGGAATAAAGTCTTCTTTTGGAATGGCTGGTCTGTCTTTCTTAAAATTGCAGCTGGCTTGACTGTGATGCCAGTACAATGCTTCTAAATTCTCCTGTTTTCTAAATTCTCATTGAGTGCATTAAGGAAGTGAAAACTGTCCCAAACAAGAAAATGCAATGAGCTTAATATAGAAGCTATTATTTGCAGGCAGTAGCTGGATTTCCCCTTTACCTGGTTCTAGAATCATGGAATGTCCCACCTGACGCTTGTGCTAATCCAGAGCCAATAGGTTTTCTATTTTATCTTTGTTTGAAGAGATCCTAAAATCCCTTCTGAAAAATCAACTTTCTCAGACAATTCCCAGATAGTATCAAGCTTTTTAGTCCTACAGAGCAAAGCACCCCATTTCTTAGGGAAAAAAAAAAATGTTCATTTTGAGCATATTCTGGCTACCTTTGGCTCTGCTGACTGAAATGCACATTCTGTGCCCTGACCCTGGTTCACCTGTGTGCTTTCGTGGTGTTCTACTGCCATCATCTGGCAAGGTGAAGTTAAACGTCCCTGACAGCCTGCTACCTCAATTAGGAATTCTGGGTGAGTTGAGAGGAGCTTAGTGAAGTCTGCAGACTGGATCAGCACGTGACAGGAAGAAACTGCAGAAGAAGAAACTGAAGAAGAAGAAACTGAAAGATTCTGCAGTGTGTGATACAACTTACCCATGTCTATTGAGTTTTGCCAACGAAGACAATTTCAGTGAAAAAGAAGGCACCTTCACTCCGAAAAGGAAGCAATGTGGGTCCAACAGCTACTTCTTTATCTTCTCAGCATCGCAGGTGGACATTAGACTACAGTGAGAAGAACATATGAGCTGAAAAGTAGCCAGAGGACTAGCACATAGCTTAGGCAACAAAGTGCTTGCCTAGCATGCAGGGAGCCCTGGTGTCAATTCCCAGCACCACGTAGTCTAGTATGGTGATAGTCTCCTGTAGTCCCAGCACCTGGGAGGTTGAGGCAGGAGGACCAGAAATTATAGGTCATTCTTGTCCCGTACGCACACTTGTGTGTGTGTGTGAACATGAAGACCAAGCTGAGCTATGTAAAACACTGCCTCAAAAAATTAAAAATATCCATTGTTTACAATCACATTTAAATCATAATTTGAGCTTGTTCAGCACTGTCTTGTTAGTTAATATGATGGTGGCAGTGACACAACTTGTCACAAATGTCTGCCTTCTCTTTCACCACTGTGTCATCCATGGTATTCACTCTCAGGTGTCCAAATAGAGAGAGTAGTAAAGCCTTACCTAAGATCCACATCTTAACACTGCTTCTGGAATGCTCATGAATATTGAAGGAAAGCCTATCCTATCCTAATGACCTACAATTTCATAAAAATCATAATGACTATTTGTAGGTACATAGGTTTTCTATCAAAAAAAGTTATAAATTACACAACTTTCTATTGTTGAATTGCTTTCTCTTGTTCTTCTAACTTACAATTCCATGAAAAATAAAATTATTCAGAATATTAACTTAACAGTATTTGTTGATACTCTAATAACTATCTTGCCAGATTATTCTGTGAATATAAAACAAAACAAAATCCTAAACTGAACTATAAAGTATTTGAGGTGGTTCAGCACTTAAGACTACTGACTGCTTTTCCAGGGGACCTAGATTCAATTCCAAGCACCCACACTGCAACTGTATAACCACCTGCAACTCCAGTGCCCAGGACTTGGCACACTTCAGACCTCCAATGGCCCTAAGCATGTATGTAGTGCATTAACGTACATGCAGTCAAAATATCTATATACATAAAATAAATATATTCTTTCTAAATTGCCAGAGCTTCTATTTTCAATAGATGGCAATTGAAACAGACCTATACCTGGTCAAGATTTTGGAAAATAAAAGACTGGAATTCTCAGTCTGAAATGGGACATCTATGTCACACCCCTCCTCCCAAGGCTTAGGGGTCATTGCAGAAGAGGGGATGGGAGAGTGTAAGAGCCAGCGGCAGATGATCACTACGATGATCGTTACGTGTTCTGGACACAGCAGGGCAGCAGCACATATAAGCTCAGAGTGATTGTGACAGCATGCATAAGACCTTGCAAGTTCAAGCCAGATTGGTTCCCAGCACGGAGAGAGAAAATGGGCACATGGCTCATCTCTAGCTGATGAGCTATTGGCAACTGATAGCTGTGGATTGATGGAGAGTCAGGTTTCTTAAGAGTCTTGACCCTGGTAAGTTGATCACACTCCATGGATGGCCACACATCCAAGAGTATATGGACAACATAAAACTAGACTTGGGTTTTAAGAAAAAAAGAAGAGAGAGAGAGAGAGGACATAAAGTTCGGTAGACAGAGAAAGGGTTGAGCTGGAAGGAGTTGGGGGAGGGGTGAGCATGGTCAAACACATTGTATGAACAACGTATCAAAGAACTAATAAAAAGGGAAATGAAAAATCAACATATTGTAATAGAGTATAGTTAGAATATTGACATGGTTGGAGTTTTAAAGTTGTAGTATAAAGCTATAATAATCAGGAAGGCATGTGCCATGGTTTAAATGCATCCTTACCAAAATTTAGAATTTGAGCACCCTTATCTTGTTAATATGGACCCCCTCCCTGTGAAATATCCCAAAATTGAAGGAGAGGCTAACTTAATGCCAAAGTTAGATTATCATCATTCAATTCAAACTACAAATACCCAGTAAACCAGGAACCAGGAATGGATGGGAACAGCCTCAATAAATGTGACACACAAAATGTCCGTAGTTAACAGTAAGTTCAGTGGTGAAACTAAGTTACTTCCTCTGTGACGGAGAACAGAGGGGGCTGGCTCTTGGCAATTCTTGGCACAGTACTGGGTGTCCTAGTCAAAGTAGTTAGAGAAGAAGCCAGAGAAAGTAATAAAAGAAAGGCATAAAATCACTTAGGTTCAAAGTCTAAGTCAAAGTCAAAGTGCAGGCAAAAACCCCTAAACATTCAACAGAAAAAAACAATGGACTGAACACGAGACACACAAATTCAGAAGAACGAAGAGCTCAGGACAGTATCTTAAACTAACTGATAGTCACAGTGTTTCACGGGGAGCATTTGCCAACATACCACATTTTGAGTCATAGAAAAATTTGAAAAAAACATAAATCTTAAGTGTGCCCTTTGAACAGAAAATCATCTAAGAAAAACAAAACAACAACAACAAAACAACCAGTACAAACAGGAGTTTAGGAAAGGCTCCATATTTGAAAATTAAAATGCTTTGAAATAACTTGTTAATCACACAGCAAAATGGAAAGGATTTTCACAAATACGTCACAACAGTGATTTTCTGGAAGATTATATGGGACAGCAATTTCTTTCTAATTTCTCCCTTTGTGTTGGAAAAATAACTCTCTGTAAAACTTGCCCAGCTGTAGTGTCCTGTAATCCTCGGAGGTGAGAGGTCATGCAGCTTTTCTGGCAACCTCTAGAACAGCAACTGACACTCACAGGGAATATCCGCAGTAGTTGACATTAAAATGGCCCCCTCTGGCTCAGGCATTTGAACACCCCTCAGGGTTAGCAGTGTGGTTTTGGTATGTAGCCTTGTTGGAGGAAGTCCATCACTGGAGGTGGGTTTTGTGAATCCACAGCCTCTGCCTGCTTCCAGTTCACTAGGTTATGACTTCAGCTTCCTGCTCCTGCCCCCGGGCCTGCTGCTTGTTACCATCCTCTCACTCTGACATGTCAGATACCTAACCCTCTAAAACCAGAAGCCCAAATAAACTCTCTCTTCCTCAAGTTTCCTTTGGCCATGATGTTTTATCACAACAACAGGGAAGTAACTAATATCCAACCACTATGAGGCAAGCCTGGTGGAGAGGCACACAGAGGTACCATGACTACATGTGATGGCTGACAATGACGGAGCATCCTCCATCATGAGTTTTCTTGGATGCCAATCCCTCTATGTTTTCAGATGATTCATCCCAGTTGTTAGACTTCTGTAGCTATGTATGGGACAAGGCAGCAAGCCCTAACTCCCCAGCCCATAGAATGCAAGATAATGGTACATTATTTTTGGCCCTTACATGAGAAAAATGGCTTTTTGTAGAGGACAGATGACTAGAATAGAGCCTAGTATCCTGAAACAGTTTGTGGTTGTAATAAAAATCAGTAAGGGGCTAAAGGGATGGTTCAGTGGTTAGGGGTATGTACTACCCCAGCAGAGGACCCACATCTGGCAGCCACAACTGGTTGACTCCAGGAAGATCCAATACCCCTGGTCTCTGTTGGCACCTGCATTCTTGTGCAGGTGCCAACACACCCCTACACACACACACATTTGTATAATTTTAAACATAGAACACATCTTTTAAAAGCAGTGGTAAGGCTAGAAAAATTGTTCAGTGGTTAAAAGCACTTGAAGGTTGTTCTTGCAGAGTTTCAAAACACCCACCTAGGGCCATGCAACCACCTGTGACTCCAGTTCCAGGGAATCTGATGTTGCCCTTTGATTTCCTCCTCAGGCACCAGGCACACACATGGCACACATAAGTGCACCAGGCAAAGCATTCATACACATAAAATAAAATTATGATTTTTCAAAACGTTTAGATGACCATTTAAAAAAAGAGCAGTGATATTGTGGTGTAGCCTGCCAACACCTGGCCAAGGGAACCCATCAGTGCAGGCTGTAAGCACACTTAGACTGTTGGCAGTTGGAAGAAAGCCAAGGATCAAGATGTTTTGGGACCTGGAGGAGAAGGAGGAGTCATGGAGTGGAAGGATGGTCAGTGAAACACTTGCTTATCTGGACTCGGGATGTTGAAAGAGTAACTGTGTAAGGAATCTGCCTACCCAAGTGTCTGGGAAGAATATGTTACCCAAACTTCTGTCTTTGTCTCTGAAAAACTGTGAGTGGAGAGAAATGAACTGAATAATGTCTAGTTTTAAACAAACAGAATTTCCTGGCCTGGAAATAAAATGGCTCAGCCACAAGAACCCAATCCAATGTTTTGATATAAAAAGAACATAGAAATTTAAAAACATAATGTCTTTTCTGAAAACACTGGGTTACCTTAAAGATAAGCCCAGTGTACTGGCTAGTTGTTTGGGGTTTGGTTTTTTTGTTTGTTTTTTTGTTTGTTTGCTTTTGGCTTTGGTTTCTTGCTTTCTTTCTTTCTTTTTCTTTTCTTTCTTTCTTTCTTTCTTTTTTTTTTTTTTTTTTTTAAGCTTGATAGAAAGCTTGGGTCATCTGGAAAGAGGAAACTGAGAAAATGCCCCCATCAGATTGGCATGAAGGCACACAGTGGGGCATTTTCTTGATAAATGATTGATATAGGAGGGTTCAGGCCATTATGGGTAATGTCATCCCTGGGCAGGTGGTCCTGGGTTGTATGAGAAATGTATGAGCAAGACAGAGAAACCAGCAGCTTCTCCATGGTCTCTGCCTCTAGGTTCCTGCCTTGCTTACATTTCTGCCTTGGATTTATTCAATAATGGACTGTGGTTATGATGTATAAGCCAAATAAACCCTTTCCTCCCCCACGTTGTTTTCATTTATGGTCCTTGTCAAAGTAATAGAAAGCAAGCTAGGACACCCAGTTACCAATGCTACAAGGGTAACAATGCCTTAGAGTGAAGGAGGCCAGAGAGAACAAAGGTCTGTCTTAAATGGAGTGTGTACCTTCTGTGCAATGGATTCTGAGGCAAAGCAAGTCTAGACTTTTTAAAAGAATTTAGTTCCCTGACTCAGACCACAGTCAGGAAAAATATGCTAAGAAGGGAGATCCTGAGGCTGTAGGTCAGTGGTAGCATGAATGCTTATCATGAATAAGGTCCTGGGCTAAATTCCAACACACACTGACACAGACACACACACACACATACACACACACAAACTCACTCGTACACAGACACACACTCACTCACACATGTAAACAGATATACAGAGACACACACACTCACACATACTCACTTATACACAGACACAGACACACACACAGAATACACACACAGAAATTCACACATACAGACATATACACATATACACACATACATGGACATACACACAGCAACATATACACATGCACACAGACCCCTCACGTGTGTGTGTGGAAAATGTGATCCAGAAGGAACATATAGTCCTTAGATCTTCTTACTTAATACATTAGGTGACAAGATTGTAGCCGCCCGCGGCCACAAGTCAACTGGGTTCACCTGAAAGTGGTCTGGGAATGAAAGGGGACAGAGGGCGAGAAGAGATGAAGCCAAGACAAAGTTCTCTGATCAAGGCGCAAAGCTTTAATGTTCAGCTCTCAATTTAAAGGGGAAAGGCCCAACCCACAACCCCTCCTGGTTTCAGCTGGAGATGGGTGGGATAATCCATAATCCGTTCTAGGTCACGGTCAGAGATGTCTCAAGGCAAGCCCAGGGGCAGTTCTGCTTCTGTGTTCTGTGCAGCCAAGGTGGGTAACTCCACCTAGATCCTATCACTTGGTCTGTTGTGGTAAACAAGGTCTCTCAGGACTGCTCAAGGCTGGGGGCGAGGGGAAGGGTACACAAGATGTCTGCTTCAGATCTGGTCCAAGAAGACATTCCAAGCCTAAGATCACATTTTCTTCTTGCACTCAGTGAGGGAGCTTTTTGTGAGGTGCATCTACTTCCAACATCAACACCTTCTGTTCTCTAAGCACCCATTCCTTAACATTCTGGATTCTTTCACTTTGTGTTTACGGTGTGAAAAGAGGCTTGTCTGAGGTCTTATAGCTAACTCTGAGGGACCCAAGACTGTTTTCTTCTTGAAATCAATGATAGAAGTTACTGTGCCATGAGTCATTCTTCCAGCATCAACATATTCTTTTCTAAGCATGGATCCCTAAACCCCAATGAATGGTGCACTCTGTTGATGAAAATAAGCAGGCTAGAGCCTTTGAATAAAGATGGTGGTCAGAGCCCAGGGCTTATGATGAATCTTATATCTGGCTTCAATACTTTGCATTTTATAAGCACACATGCTTTGGTGTTTTGAAATGCTGTATTTTCTATGTGACAATCTTGCCACAGCCTTTGATAATGCAAATGTATAGAAGCTTGTGACAGTGTTAGGTCTGTTACTGCCATAGCATCTTCCACTGCAGTACCGCATAGAAGCATTTCCCTGACCTTACATCTCTGTGCTAAACATATCCATTTCCCCCTTCTCACTAACCCTAGCAAGATCATTTACTGTCTCCCTATTTTTATATTTTTTCCAGATTGCCATATAGTTGAAATCATCCAGTTTGAAGCCTTTTCAAAGTAGCTTCTTTTGTATGGAACAATGCATTTAACTTTCCTTCATATATCTTCTGAGCTTAGTCACTCATTTCATCTTCAGGCTGAAATAGAAGTTTGTTACCTAGGCATACCACAGTTTTTTCAGCCATTAACCTGGAAGACATCATGGTTGCGTTTAAGTCCCATCAAATATGAATGAAATTGTGAATACTCGGGTGCAGGGTTTTATACATATATACAATTTCTTTTTCTCCTCTGGGTAAGTGCAAAGGAGTCAGCAGCTGGATTGTGTGGTTAGATTGCCTTTAGTTTCGTAAGAAATTGCCAAACCCTCTTTCACTGTGGCTGCATCATTTTGCATTCCCACCAGTATTCTGGAACAAAATAATAATCTAGTATATGCAGACTGGCCACAAGTCATGAAAGCAAAAGAAGGGAGCAAATCCAGAGCACACAGAGACCCTGTCCACTCATTCATAGTGACTGACTTCCACATGTGTCATTCCCTGCACAGAGAGGCAAAGCAGAATAAAACGTGGCCTCATTACTAAGCACATTACTGGCAGTGGAATGAGCCATGTGCGGGTATCCTACTAATATAGGGAAGAAACATGCAGGATCACCCCAAATCTCAAACTGGATTTTCCTGATCAGTCAGGCTGACACTTTTTAGCTCTTACTGCACAGATATCTCAGCATTCTTTTAACTTAAAAATTATTGTGTTAAAAATATATTTACTGAGCCAGGCGGTGGTGGCGCATGCCTTTAATCCCAGCACTTGGGAAGCAGAGGCAGGCGGATTTCTGAGTTCGAGGCCAGCCTGGTCTACAGAGTGAGTTCCAGGACAGCCAGGGCTACGCAGAAAAACCCTGTCTCAAAAAAAAAAACATAATATATATATATATATATATATATATATATATATATATATATATATATATATAACATATATATTATACATATATAAATAATATAATAAATAAATATAAATATATATACATATATATATTTACTTACTTCTCAGGGCCAAGTGCACTCCATAGTGTATTATGGGTGGACGTCAAGGGATAACTTGTGGAAACTGATTCTCTCCTTCCACCAGAAGTCCAGACGAGACCTGGAAATCAAACTCAGGCCATCAGGCTTGGTGACAGAAGCCTTTTAGCTATTGAGCTATCTCACATGCCGTGGTCTTCTTTCAAAAGTTAACACTTTTTTTGTAAGTTTATGAATAAAGGCTGGTTTGTTCATTTTCTCCGTAGTTTACACTGAGCAAGAGAAGTGGTGAACCAGCAGCAGCCATAGAACGTTCCTGTACTGCCCAACCAAAGAGGATACATGTTCTTCTGCTCTCTGAAGAGGAAATGTTGAGTTTGGAGTCTTCCAGCTGAAGGAATCTCAGGTCTTAGCCTCAACTTAAAAATTAACTTTTCGAGAGACATGATCTGGGAGAAGCACATTTCAAAGGCTTACACATACATTCCAGGAGAAGGGCCCAAGATAAGAGAATTGAAAGGTTATCAGGAAGCTGCACCCTTAGTGCAATAAACCTGGGTAAACTGGAGCTATAGTAAGATAGACTTAGCTAACACTCATTGTCATAAGATAATGTTGCCAAGAAACTGGGCGTGGGAGTGACCTTTGAGGTCAGCCTTTGTGGTTAGCATTGTCTAAGAGGTGATTGTAAGACTGCCCTTGTTAACCCTGTGAAAACCGTATAAAAACTGCTCTTAGCTGTAGCTTGGGGTTTCTCTAGCCTGTGTGCAGGGGAACCCCAGTGCGCTGGATCAATAAAACCTCTTGCTTTTGCATCGAACCCCCTGTCCATGAGTGTTTCTGTGGGAGCGTGTCTTCCCAGTTTGGATCTTAGGGTCCAACCCAGCCAAACAGGGGCTGTTCTTAGAACTCAGCATCTTTAGAAGGCTGGCTCCGGTGGGAAAATGGATGTCACATCTATGTTTAAGTAGAGTCACTTTTACTCCCCTAGGTCTGTGTGGCACTCAAATACAAGATGCTCCCATACAGAAGTGGGTGTTCCTAGGACAGGAATAGAAAGGATCTGGACAGGGTGTGCTCAGACTTTAAGAGCATCACTAAAGTGACTAGTGTGTGTGCTAAGCCCCAGCACAAGAACACTTGAATCTTAGGAGGTGTTGTTCCACCCTGTTTGCAATTTTCCTTCAGAGGTGGGAATTGCTTTTCTAGGAAGGAGAATAAATCTGATATTCTCCACCTTTATTTGGTGTAAACACTTTCGTGTTAACCCGTGAGCTAAATCTGTGGTTTGTCTAACTGATGTAGTTACTGGTTTCAAATGAAAAACACCCCCAAGATCTTGATTGGTTTTGATGTTATGATGTGGGCTATTTTTTCTAGTGTTTTCCATCCTTTGCATCTGACTTTCAGTAAATATTTTCTCGGTAAATATTTGCCATGGAAATGAATAAAATTCAGACCTAAGGGTAGGCATTTTGTCTAACAAAAGTAGTTTGTCCTGCAGGAGTGAAAGGAGTTTTTGCCCTCTCCCCACCTTCCAGGCTTGAGCAGGCCTGAAAGACCTTGTTTACCACAATAGCCCAAATAATAGGACCTAGGTGGAGTTACCCACCTTGACTGCACACATAGCCTGCTACAGGAACTTAGAAGAATAAACTGCCCGCTGAGCTTGCCTTGAGACATCTCTGGCTGTGACCAAGGATGGGTTCCCCTACCTGTCTCCAGCTGAAACAAGAAGAGGTTCGGTGGGGCTTTCCCTTTAAATTAAAGAGCTGAACATTAAACTTTGAGCCTTGATCAGAGAACTTTGTCTTGGCTTCATCTTTCTTTCGCCCTCCATCCCTTTTTTCATTTCCAGCCCTCCTTTCAAGAGAACCGGTTAGTCCATGGCAGCAGACAACTACAGGAGTTCAGAGAGAAATTGCTGGAACACAAGCACCTTTTTGTCGGGGTGGAGAGACACTGCCAGGTTGGAGAGAGAGAGGCCAGGACTAAAAGTCTGAGCTCTGTCACTCCTGTCCAGGAGGGACTCAGCCACCACTCCAAGTCTCCCAAGGACCTTCCTTTTAGACAATTCCCAAAGCATGATCAGGTCTTCACTGGGGTGGAGAATAATTCTTTATCTCAAACATATTTTGAGTATGAGAGCTATACATTTATTTTGAGTCCCAGGAAAGATACTAATGAATGCATTAACAAAATAGAAGCTTTACAACACAACCTCTGCTACTGATGCCATGCTGATATTCTGTTTTCTACTCAGATCTATTCAGTTCCATGAAAGAAACAGCAGCACTCCATGATGTCGAATTGGCAGAGGACCCTTATAGAAAGATAAGCTTCATCTCAGGGACCCTGTAGCAAAGAGAATAGTGATGATGCCCTCTCTCCATGTCCACACCTGAAATTATGCTTTGGGCATAAGAAGGGATGTTGTTAATAGCTATCTTCTAGAATATGAAAAAGAAGGCTCTATGATATTCTACAATCATCCAGAAGGTTCCCCACGGTGACCTTTGCTAGGTGGTCCAGGGCTGTCCCTCTAGTATGAAGATTCCAAAGATCTCCTATCTGTCCTCCCGTCTGTGCTTCATGCAGGAGGCTTCATAGGCATTCTTGGGGAATGGTGATCGGATTCAGTGATGAACGGAGGAAGAAAATGCTGAGGGCAGCATTTTCTCAGCATCTGACTTAGGCTGTAGGGGGGTGGGCAGTGGTGGTGCAGGGATATAGTATGTGCTGATGTCCTGCCGTATCTCACCACAGGACCCTTGTGTCGATAAGTCCTGAAATTCGTGGAAGGCAGTTGCAGGAGATGCTTTTCAATGAGATGGCTTCCTCACTAGCTGGGAGCAGACACAGATGATGCACTGCTTCAGCCCAACATGTGCTGAGCACGGGCCCAACAAGTGGGGGAAGCTTGTCTCTGTTAATATGATGAGAAAGTAAAGGAACCTATTATCTTGTAACCCTGCTGCCTTAGTTATCAGTTGTGGCTGTTCAAAAGGAGCCATAGTGGTCTATAACTTGAAATAGGAACCTGCTGGTGGGGGTGGGGGGTATCCACATTGTGAGCTGGGAGCAAAATCACTAAGTCAGTGAGTAACCTGAGCTAACTCTCCAGTTCTGAATGTCTCTATAGGATGCTATTCAGACAGATGGGGGCAAGAATGAGATCCTTAGGCTTTGTGGGCCAGGAAAGAGGGGCTCTAAAAATATGTTTATGTTGTAAACTATATATTCTTAAAGATTAATTTTCATGTTATTTATGTGTCAGCTGCACGTCTGCCTCACTGCTGGGGTGTTGGAGCTCAGGGGAGGCAAAACACATCCACAACAGAGGTCCCAGCCAGTGTTTTTCAGGTGAGAAACAGTGAGATCTGGGATGGGTGCTGTGGTTCTCAATCTCTTGTGTACCCAGATGCTGTTGGAGATGGTGTCCGAGTTCCCCTATTCACCAGGCAGGAAGGGGATGGCTGAGCCTGGGACAGAGTAGAATCCAGTGTGGTTTTGAGTGAGTGCAGAGAGTACAGAGAAAAGACCTCCTAGAGATTTAGGCATGGCTCTTTACCATGAAGGCCTCCCCTGATGGTGGGCGGTCCTTGATGTAGGAGATGGTCCTTGCTTGTCCACACTGTTCTATTTATGGTAGATATGAATGTATATGTCTTATTCAGGGTGAACCAGGGATTAAATACCTTTTGTGGGAAGGAATGCCCAGGAAGGGAAGCTCATTGGCCAAACACTTGGGGCCTATCTAGATACCCCATTAGCATGGACAATCTCAGGTCTTTATGGTCCTCTCTGTAGGGTGTCATGGTTACATGTTCCAAGGCAAGTCAGGGAGCTGGTTCCATGCCTACCATTCTCAATTTTGAGATTTCCTGGGGTTTTGAACCTGCTTTAACCTTACCAGCTCTTCTATTTGGTGGCATGGTCCACTTGCCCCACATTTATGTATGTGTGCATGCGTCCTCTGTGTGGGCACCCAAGGAGGCTACAAGTGGGAGTGGGCATTAGATCCCTGGAGCCAGATTACAAGTTGTTAGCACCCAGTATGAGTCCTGGAATCTCAACTTGAGTCCTCTGGAAGAACAGTATTTACATTTAAACTCTTGGCCATCTCTCCAACCCCGTAAACCATACTTTTAAGCAGTTTTCAGATGTGCAGTTAACAGTTCCAAAGCAAGAGGCAGCAAGATTGCTCAGTGGACAAAGATACTTTGCTCTGCGTCCAGTGACCTGAGCTTGACCCCTGGATCCCACATGGTGGAAGAACAGCTCCAACAAGCTGTTTCTGCCTACACACATTGGCTAAGGCATGTATGCACCCTCCCTAGCAATTAAATGAAAATGTACATTAAAAAAAAAAAAAGAGTCTTCAATACATTCATTGCTTTTCATCCACTGATTTTTACTTTTAAGTGAGCACAGGACCGGGGTGTGTAAGAAAATCAGAACCCATATTCAAATCAGACTTGTTTGGTAAGTCCAAGACCCAGTTCCATCACCAGCAAGACAGTTTTGGCTTGGTGGCAGTTGCTTTTCACACCTTGTTTAAAAACAAAACAGCAAAAACAAAAAATAAACAAATAGCAACAACAACAAAAACCCATTCGGGCCATTTCTTAACCAACTTGCAAAATTTCACTCATTGTATTTTTTTTTTTAAACATCCCCTCCCTTCCATCGTCTTCAGTTTTCTCTATAGGCCTGAAGTCCCCAAACTGCTTCTGCATGCTGGTCAGGGCATCATCTTGGTGGAGCAGGGTCTTCGGGATTCCCCCCAGTGTCTCTACAGACACGCTCCCCGCCCCCCACCCTTCCAGCCTGGACTGTCTTGGCAGAAGCAGTTTCCAGACAGCTGCTCCGTTCTTCTTGGAAGTGAGGTTGTAGAGGATAGGGTTGGTGGATGCACTCTGGAAAGCTGAAGAGCCATCATATTAAAGTATTGAGAGGAGTGCATCATCCGGGAATCTTCATTGTTTATGTAAATGATCCCGCCAACATGGAAAGTCAGCCAGCAAACTATGAATGCCAGAACCACCACTACTGCAAAACAAGACACAGGCACCGGAGTTACCAGAAGCATTCAAATAAAGTCCTCCCCTCCCCCACCCCTGCAAAGGTAAGTAACAGCAAATAAATTAGAATCTTTACTCAAACAGACTTTCATGCTACCAGAAAAAAAAAAAATCAGGTCGTGAAATGCATTGATGTTTGTTTTCTAACTGTATGTTAGGTTCATACATGTGTACAGACGACTTATACACCAGAAAGAGCACCCACTCCTAAATAGTGGTTTTCGGCAGGCTTCTGCTTCAGAAATATGTTGTTTTTAGTTATAAACAACTGGCAACAGATCCGTGAAGTTTTGATGCCCCCATTTGGTTTGCCTCGGTCTCCAGAATAACTGAACCTTAAATAGAGTCTTCAGCAATCAACCTCATCTTTCCAAGAGAACGATGGGTAAACTCCCGATTGCAAACCTAACAGAGACTGAGCAGCCCCCAGTTACCTGTCCTGGATTGCAGTGACTTTGGAAAATCTTTGCTGTTTCCCCCACAGGTACTGCGGAATAAGTCTACAGGTGCAGATGGTCAGAGTTATGGTGGCCCACCCAGGTGTTCAGAAAAGGGGCGTATCACTTAATTAGGACCCGGATTGTCTGCCGGGGGCTCCTTTCTCTTCCACGGCTTGTGCCCGATGAGCCCGTAGAGGACACCGAGGCATAGGAAGGGCAGAAAGAATTAGGCGGTGGTGACCCTCAGCACAACCAGCGCCTCTAGTTGAGTCGGGCTCTGATGGCACTCGCGCTGAACAGAAGACGGGGACAGCGCTGGTGTCCTCGAGGATCCGGCGAGGGGTTGACTTGCCAAGTGTGGTTTAGGTCCAGATGGGCAGGGAAGCCGGGGAGGACATCTTGCTGGACGCTCACCAGGAAGAAAGGCTCAGCTGAAAGCAGCGCCACAACCGAGAGAGAGGCAATGAGAGCGCGGATGCGGCGCAGGATGACAAGGACCCGCGCTCAAAGCGGTCGGTAGATTGCCAGGTAGAGCTCGACGCTGAGTGCGGTCTTGTGCAGCAGCACCGCATAGGTGCAGCCCAAGCCCAAATAGCCGAGAAGCGGCCGGCCGGCCGGAATACCCAGGGCCTCGAGCGCCACAGGCGGTACAGGTTGAACAGGAGCCCCATCACTGCCATGCTGCCCAGGTACTGCACTGGTTGGTGGTCTACACGTCCCGGTAGCTCTGGATCAGCAGCACTGTCACGACGTTACGGTTTACAGCCACCACTAACAGGCAGAGGCACACACACCGCGGTCACCGGCAGAGCGCCCACAAGAAGACCACCGAACAGCGATGCTCATCACGCAGCGACAGCGAGTCCCACGGCTGTTCCCGCGCGCCCTCGGGCCTGTCGCTGCTATTCCAGGGCATGCTGGTGGGCTTCCTAAGATGAGAACCGGTGCGCCACCTCAGCAAGTGCACCTGGAGGGATGGTGGATTCACTCACTTGCCAGTCCCACTCAGGGTGCAGGTCACCAGTGGGCCGCGTACAGTATCCGCACGTGGCCGCCCCCCAGCACCTGTCTGGACACTGTCTCCCAGTCCCTAGGTATTGTAGGGACTTGCAAGCATGATGGCACTGCAGAGCCCTGAGGCATCCTAAAAAAAAAAAAACCGAGGAAGTGCTTCTACTATCCGGAAGCCAGTCCTAACTAGAAAGAGAACAGTCCAGACAAACAGCAAAGCTCTTTCCAGGTCAGAGACACTGCCTGAGCGTAGACATGTCTCAAATCTGGTCCCTGCTCAGCCCTTACACAAGTTAAAGTCTTACAAGTGAGGGTGGAAGGCGTAGGCCCTCAGGTTAAGGATTCCCCAAAACCTTTGTGGTTTAAAATGTTGATCTCGGGCGCTCTGGGCTGCAGAGATACTCCACACCGTGGAAGGAGAGAACAGATTCTTGCAAGTTCTCTTCTGGCCTCCAAATGCACTGTTGTGGTACACACGGGTGCATATTCAAAAGTAAATGCAAAACAACTTTAAAAGTCACCCTTCTTCGATACATGTAAAAATAATATTAAAATTAAAAAAATTTCAACTTCCCCTCCCAAGCTCCTCCTCCCCTTTGGGATCTGACACTGGGTCCAAATGCCTTCTGCCATTCTCTCATATACACAGGAAGTGTGGGTGTTATGAGGAGTGCTTGCCAGATTCCTCACTGCCCTCTCTGTTCTAAAACCTGCTTCAGCCAAAGTGCAGCAGACTCCATGCCCTCCAGCCCTCCAAGCTCACACTCATCCCCAAGGATCAGATTCCTGACTAATGCCGGCAAGTGCCACACTGGGACAAACTACACCAGGACAAACTACACCGCCCTTGTGATCTTGGCTTCTTGGACTGTTGACTTCATTTCTCTCAGTGATCAGGCAGGTCCTTGACCCCATCTCATCCAGCCACTCCACTGGACTGGAATTATTCTTTACCTGAGGATGCGGGAACACACCTCCATCTTGCCAGAAGTTCATCCCTACATTTGCTTTGTAGCTCATTTCCCCCTCAGGTATCCCTGAAATTCATCTGGTTCTCTCCTTTCCTTGCCCTTCATCCTCCTCACCCTCGTCCATTTTCCTCTATTTCCCAACCTTAATTCCGTGCCCAGTGACACCCTTAGGGTCCTTCCCCTTATCTTGATTGTCACACAGCTCGGCCCAGAAGACAGCCAGCACTCTAGTTAAGCTGTGCTCTGCCTACTTCATGCATGCTCCCTCACGTTGCTGCTGGATATTCACTGAAAAAGCAGTGTTAGCAGGACCTAGCTCAGCAGGACCGACCACTTTCAACACGGGTTACTTAAAACCATAAAAAACCAGATATTCATTATGATTCATGATGGTAGCAAAATTATAGTTATGAAGCAGCAACAAAAATAATTTTATGGTTGGGGAGGTCACCACTACATGAAGAACTATATTAAGGGGTCTCAGATTAGGAAGAAATATTGAGAACCACTGACGTAGCTTCACTTCAGAATCTACTATCTGAATATTTACCCCTCTCTACCTCATTCACTCCCCACTCTTCCAATTCCTACCCTGCATCTTCCTCAATTACACCCCCATCACACACATATACTAGGACGGTGATCTTGCATCCAATTTCTCTAAAAATCCAGAAGCGATTGGAAGGAAACATCTAAACTGTCCCACTACCACACTGCTCTGCCCGCCTTACCGTACTAGACTGAGGAGTAAGCTGGTGGTCCTCGAGGCTGGAGTCAGTTTGACCCACCTCAAGCATTCCATCATCTCCAGGACAACAGATCAACCTCTTCTTCTGCATCATATGTTTTCTTCTGAATCATTTCCACACATTCACTAAAGTTCAAGTCTCTAGGCTCCCTCCTTCTCAACCTTTTAGCAGAGACCATGCAATCTCTTCGGGGTTTATCTGTTTTCCCCTGAGTTTTTAAGTGCAGCGCAGCAAGAGAAAAGAAATGAACCTGAGAGGGTAATGCAGGGTGCAGCTCAGCCAAGGAACAGAGCGCTATGTCCTGTTCAGTTTTCTTGGGTTACCTTTGGGTCCCTATGTGTTGGGGGTAGGACAGGTGTTTTAAAGGTCTTTGTATAGCTAGGGTACCTAACTGTACTTACTCTTGGTGCCTTGGGCTGGCACTTCCGTGTCTTCTCCCTCATCCTCAGTTGTCTATGTGGTCTTTTCCTTGACTCAGAATTCTGGGCCTCCATGGGCTACCAATCCCAGAGTCTCTCATTTCTTCCATTCTGTTCTGTAGGTTGGTACTTGCTCCACTAAAGTGTCACCTAGGCAGGCTGACTGGGTCTCAAGTGGACATCACACCAGTTGTATTTATAGCCCTTTCTACTGTTTTGTGCCTTCCATTCGGATATTACCTTTCTCCATTTTGTGTTCTCTCTAGTGTGTTACATACTGAATAGTATATAAATACTATTTATTTAATATATATCAGCACTATGTGCACCAGAAGGCATGGCTCTAACCTACTGCATCCATAGCAGCTTCTGTTGTCTGGATGGGTACATCTCACAAAATGAGGTTTCAGTATATATTTATAACATTTCTTGGGTAATCACTAGTCGGGTGGATCACTGATAGGGGGAAATCCAAACATGCCTCAGACCTGCAGGTGTAGCTGAGTCTTTATTATAATGGCTTGGCATTCTGTGGTCTAAGAACCAAGCAGTTCTGCTTGGTAGTTCTAGAACCATCTACTAGCAGGTCATCTGATGAGGGGGCTTTCTGAATGGATCAGGGCTGCAGACATCTCTCTACTTGGTATTTGGGGTGAAGGGTGGAGGGAAGGCAAGAATATACATTAAGTCTGGCCCAGCCTTTAAGACCTTGTGTTTCTGAAAGCAAGAGGGCAGAGTCCCTAACAGGCTTCTGGTCTCTGTCAGGAGGCCTCCTAAGTTAGCCTTTGGCAGGATGGGATGTCCAGGGATGTGCATAGCTAGAGCTATGCTATTTGAGCCCTTCTATTTTTCTTTTTAACTTTTTATTGACAATTTGTGGATTTTACATGGACCACAGCCTGCCCATCTCTCCATTCCCTCATATCTGCCCTTCACCCTTGCAACCTCCTCCCCACAAATAAAACACACTCCCACACCCCAGCAATTAAAAAAAAACAAAGCATGGAAAACAACTCATTGTCATAGTGTGCCCCACACATCTTCACTTGCAAATGTTCATTGTGATGAAGTCACTGGTCTGGTTTGAGACCTCTGGCTTCTTTCTGTGTTACCATTAATATCGGCTCCTCATCAGGGCTACTCCCCGTGGGCTACTCCCCAGGGCTACTATCCTGTGGTTCCTGTGTCAAGGAGATCCTGCAGCTTTGGAACATCAGGACTGGCCCTTTTACTCATCCCAACAATTCCCCGATGATAGAGATTTTGGGGTGGGCCAATTCAGACCTGAACTGTGGGCCTGTGTGGTAGGCTCTCCCTTAACCACACCACCAGGGAAAGCTCTCCAGCACTGCTTTGGCTAAGTCAGCTCTCCTACTCCTTGCTGCCCAGTAAAGGTGTGGGGCTCACTTTCCCAAGTGCTGCTGCCTATTAGAGGCTGGCCCAGCTCTCCCATGCCTTCACCATCAAGGCAAGGTTCACTGAGTGGCCCAGGTAAGGTGCAGGGTCAGCTCTGAGTGCGACCTGAGTGAAGGGTCAGGGCTAGCTCTCCTGCTCTCATGACCCCAGAGCCAGCTAGTGCAGGTGGGAAAGGGGAATGGGAGGCATCATCCCTGGATCCGCTCTACTTGAGGCCCAGAGTGGAGGAGCCAGTTCTTCTGCACTTCCATCTTGCTGGGGGTTGGGGGTGTGGGGTGGGTAGCGGGGGTATGGAAGCTTGCATGAGTTAGTAACCAAGCCCTGGAATGCTCAGGCTGATATGTAAAACCCCTGCATCCAATGTTTATAGAACGAGAGGAGACAGGTGCAGTGCTGTATGAGACTTTGACGTCCTCTGAGAGGTATGACAGTTTTGATCCAAAAGGCCCCCACCTCCTCAGCCTAGACGTTTGTAGTACCACATACACAATGACAATAAAAGCAACAAACCCCAGAGGAGTCCTGAGTTAGTGGAAAATGAAGAAAAGCTGAACTTTTCAGTGGCACGGACTCAGGAGCACCAGTAACAGGAAAGTTCTGGGCAGACGGATTCAAGGATGGTCATGGATTTTATTCCTCATGGACAAATGTACTTAATTGAGAGAGAGTCTTACTAAGTTGCCCAGTGTGACATTTAACTCCCAGACTGAAATAATCCTCCTGCCTCAGTCTTTCAAGTAGAGGGGACTAGAATTTTCCTCTTTTTCTTTCTAATGGGAAGTTTACACCTGAATCACCTTTTTCTTTATTTAAAGCAAGACAGTGAATTGGACAAAATCAATTCATTAGGAAAAGCTTTTAACTGTTTTTCTTTTTCAGACAGGGTCTCACTTTGTAGCCCGGGCTGGTTTAGAACTCATGTAGACACAGTTGCCTCTGCCTCCCACGTGCTGGAGCTTCTAATTTCATTCTTGAATCTACTAGATTGAGTTGCATACTGAGTATGTGTCCCCTCAGGCTGAGGTTCAAAGACTGCTGGGAAAATGTAAGCCCCTTGGGAGAGAGGAGATGTACTCTTCCCCCATGAGCAAGCCTGAAGAGACCTTGGTTACCACAACAAGGTCAAGTGACGGGATCTAGGTGGAGTTACCCACCTTGGCTGCCCGGAACGCAGAAGCAGAACTGCCCCTGGGCTTGCCTTGAGACATCTCTGACCATGACCTAGAACGACTATGGATTATCCCACCCATCTGGAACCAGGAGGGGTTGTGGGTTGGGTCTTCCCCTTTAAATTGAGAGCCAAACATTAAAGCTTTGGGCCTTGATCAGAGAACTTTGTCTTGGCCTCATCTCTTCTCGACCTCCTTCCCCCTTCATTCCCAGCCCCCCTTTCAGGTGAATCCAGTTGACTTGCGGCCGCGGGCGGCTACAAGGAGATACTTCATTTTCTTATATAGGGAGCAAACGGTTTATAAATAAATAAAAAAAAAAAACCCATATCTCAAAAAAGAATGATACAACTTTTATTTTCCATGGATTTTACAGATACTTTTGCTACATAGTTTATGTATTCTTATGAGATTATACTTTTTCACTTGTATGAAGTTCAACCTTATACAATTTTAAGGTGGTATGTTTGGTAGTGTATTTATAATCTTTAAAAAGTTGAGTTTTTGGAATGTACAGTATATGAGGTAAAATCAAGATTACATTAAAAACGGTTTTCTCCTCTGCACTAACATCGCAGTGAGGCTCAATGGCGAGGACACTAGTAAATGACATTTACTATCAAAAATAGGAGTTCATCTGAATTACTGTGAAAAACATAAGCCACTGTGTGGCACATTTTACCATTTTAGACATTCAACTATATAGAAATCTCTGGGCTCTTACACTCAGACTCGTTTGTACTGCCAAATGTGGCACTTTTAAGAAGTTCTAGAAAACAATCTTAATCGCAGTTGTTTGGGGGACAAGTTATCACCCTATTCATAAGAGATTAAATAAAATGTAAACATACAGTATATTAGAGTGACAGGGTTTTCTTACACTTGGAGAGGCCAAGTTTATCCGTTTCTTTTTTGAATAAAGGTTAATGTTTTTTCTATAGCGCAGATCATTTGACATAAAACAATTACAATACATGCCCATTCTATTATAAGGGAAATTCTTCAGAGATCTTCAAAGTACAAAACATACATTTCTTTTTGACAGACAGAAGTACTTAGTAATCACTAAAATGCAGACCTCAGCAACTAAAAATTAGTGACTTACTACTCTAAAATCCAAATAATAAATTAAAGAAGCTAGTTACAGATGTCTACAGATAACGTGATAAAACAAAAATTTCATATAAATTCATTGCAGACTGTATTATTACTGGCAGTCATTGACATCGAGGCGAGATGTACAATGTGATATGACAAAATTCAATCTGATCATCCAATAACTCACAAATGCAAGCTCACAAACATTAATGAACTATGCAATTTGCAAAGTGCTCTAATGCAACGGTACCCACATGCAATCAACAATTTGGAACAGTATCCAAACAGACATTATACATTAAACATTAGTTTCTCAAGAAAGAAAGCAGCTTGAAGTTTACTGGTGCAAATTAATTTTGTCTTCAGATTTGGTACCCCAAACAAAAAGGCTGAGTTTGATTAGAAATCCTGATGGCAACAGTAGTAGTTACAGGAGATGCTGCAAGACCATTGGGAGTCCTTCAAAGCTAGCCTAGACCAGGTGATGAGTGTGGACACATCTCCTTACCTGACTGTCTGCACATAGACCCAATGTACATGTGCCGGCATGCATGCGCATGCGCACACACATGCATATACACACATATACACACACACACACAGACACACACACACACAGTTTCAAGACCCAGAAAACAGAAGCTAAATAGGCTTCAAATTTAGTTATTATTTAAAAGTCCTCTGTTCTCAAATCCCAAAGAGAGGTACTGTTCAAGTAAAGACTGGTATTTCTGGGTCTGCTTTCTTGGACTCACTTGTGAGTTTGTGTGTGTGTGTGAGAGAGAGTTTGTGTGCGTGTGTGAGTTTGTGTGTAAGGAAAAACTCCACACTCAACAAACAGAAAACTTCTTTCTCACTTAGATTCCTTCATCCAGTTTGTTTGCTAAGCCCTCCAGTTCTTCATCCAAGTCCCACTTACCAAACAATTAAGACAAATGAGGAGGTAGAAATACAGCACTAGATTGCGTTCACAGCATCAGACTTGAACAAGTTTCGTAGAGAACGTTAGTGTAAATTCTAGTCATTCTGAATTTTTCTTTTACATGGCAACCATCTTTGAAACAAACAGATGTAGTTATCACTGGTTTACTCATGCTGACTGGTCAAAACAATCATAAGTGGTGTCTTTAGAAAGTTTGTTTTACTAGAAGGCATATCTGGGGGTGGGGGGAGGAAGAAAAAAGAAAAAAAAAGTCCCAACCCAAGAACAAAATAAACAGCCCTCCCCAGATTGATGTTTCTGTGGCTGAATTCCCATGAAGAGCCAGCCTTTGCCTAACAACAGAAGAACTGAAAATGCTAAAGCCATGTTTCAACAGATAGTCTCAATGCCAGTGCTAAATGCCACCATTTTGTAAAAGCAATACAGAAATAATTTTAGTACATGACAAAATAAAATGTAATACAGTGTTAAAAATAAAGTTATATTTTCACTTGATTACAAAGTACTGAATGATAAAGGCAATCAGAATGGAAAAAAAAGCAAACACCACCAGGATGACTGCGGCACACTGCTCGTCACTCAGAGTACGCCGGGTCCGTGCACTGTCCACAGTGTCTCTGCTGCTGCTGGCTGGTGGCTCTGTCCTCTGGGAGATGAAGAACACTGTGGTGCTGTAGGGACCTACCAGATCGTGGTGACCTGCAGGGTCTTGGCATTGTCGAATGGCACACACGCGAAATCGATACTCACAATTCAGCTGAAGGCTGGAATACCGGAATGAAGTATCAGGGCCCTTGTAAATCTGTTAAGGACATATTAGAAAAAGAATGGAGTATAAAGTCTGGACAGAAAATACTAGCACAGCTACATCCTGAAATTATTTCAGATGTGAGCACTTGAGTATCACTCATTTCATCTTGTGCCCGTGCGATGTGTGGATACTTGCCCACGCAGGCCAGAAAGCAATGCTGCCTGTCTTACCTCCTTCTCTCATTTTCTACCTTAGTTATTAATATTTTCTGAGAAGTCTCTCGTGAACCTGTAGCTAGATTGACGACTCCCCTGTCCATCTCCTATGCGCTAGGATGATAGGCACATGGCTTTTATGTGGGTACTAGAGCTAAAAAAAAAACTCAAGTCTCCCAGCTCGCATGGCAAGTACTTCACCATCTGCCAGCCTTGATTTTACCTTTTAAGTGACATTTAAAAACATGTAAGCACTTGCCTGTTTGCTGCAAAAGTGAAGATGTGAGATAGTCCTCAGTTTGTAAGTTAGAGTTAAGCATGTGCTCCAAAGTGACAAAATACCAAATACAGAACTGTATTTCCCTGATTTACTCAAATAGAAGAAAAAGATGGCTTTTTTTTTTTTTTTTTTTTTTTTTTTGGTTGCTGTTCTTTGTGAACTCACTGTTTAAGAGAGGAGATTATATAATCTTGTTCACTTCATAATCAGGGGACCTGACTACCTAACTAGTGAATTTCTTTAGTTTAAGACATCTGTCGAATCAAACAGAACAGAAGCTATCAATGGGTATCCACTGCAATCACTTTGTTAAGAGACTGGTCACTTGGAATCAGACTGTATCTTACAACCTAACTCTTCGGCCATGACTCATAAGAGAGATGAGCATTACTGGAGCTACATGGATTTCCATTGGTGTGTCCTAGAAACAAGGAAGCTATACACCAGAGCTGGTTACTCCATGACTCAAGCCCTGCACTGTGGGGGCATAGTTCAGTGAGCACTTACCTCACAGGTACAATGGGCACAGTGATAGTTACACATGGCAATCATGAGATTAAGGGGAACTACTGCTTGTTAAGAGAGTGAGCACAGTACCCAGCTGACAGCGGACACTCAGAGACATTACCATTCTCACCAATGAGACATTCCATTCCTGTCACTGAGAAAACCAAGGCTCCCTGTCAAACCTCTTCTCAGGTGGCTTCTTTCAGCTGCTAGTAGGCTATAAGCCATACTTACAGATAGATGCCTGTGTTGGCATTCTGTCAGGCTTTCTGCCTGTTTCAATTGCATTTATGTTGTAAATCAAGTTTTTAACAAACTAGTTTATTCTCAAAGAGGCAATGTAAGATCTAATTTCATTAAAAAAAAAAAAAAAAAAAAAAAGTCTGCACAATCCAGAATGTAGTGGGTATCTAACAAATTAGTGAAATCAGTGACTTCAAGTAAAAATGTAGATACCAATAGGAAAAAGGAACTTTTATTTTAAGAAGCCATATTTGTATCTTAAGGGAAAGTGTTCTGGTTCTAAGAAAACAAATCAGTGTTTCAAGTAGAAATGTAGAAAGGACTCATGTCTGAGGTCTGATAGAATAACTTACATACAATAGGAAATTACAGAAGAATTCAATGTAAAGCTGTATACATATATAAGATTATTTTAGTTAAAATATGCTTTTATCTTATGGGTACAATAAAGTCATTTTTAATTTTGTCTTCCTCCTCCCCTTTTCTGAGATAGGTAGAATCTTGCTTTGTAGTACAGGCTGGCCTTGAATTCAGAATATTAATTAATTATTATTTTTACTTTGAGCTTTCTTTTCTCATTTTATCTTCAGAAGAGTATGATATTATGGCTAGAGAGGAAAAAATCGTCAACAAATGGCTTGAGGGTGACAGGTGATGAAATACAGAGAAAGAAATAATACATGAACTGTACTAAGGTTTTTTCTGTTTGTTTCTTTTTCTTTTTTAAGACAGGGGTTCTCTTTGTAGTCTTGGCTGTACTAGAACTCAGAGATCTGCCTGCCTCCGTGTCCTATGAATGATGGGAACAAAGGTGTGAACTACCACATCCAGCTCTAAATTTAGGTATTTTTAACTCAAAGAGTCTTTAGTAGTATTAAGGTGTTTAAGAAATTCTTATCATTTTATAGCTCTTGCTATAAAACAGGGCTATGAAGCCTACAGTGGGCCTAGGTATGAGTTGGTAAAAAACCAAAGGACAGAGATAATATTCATTGCTTTGGATACTGAAGAAGCTGGATGAGATCTTGTTTTTTAGTTCTACTTGGAGAGATGGGGAGCGAGACAGAGCGGCATCTCATAGGGCCCACAGATACAGTACTGGAAAAAACAGGTTCTTGTTAGAAATAACTCAAGGGGTGTACACACCCAGGAAAAGCCATTCAGTCTGTCTGAGGGGTTTACACACCCAGGAAAAGCCATTCAGTCTGTCTGAGGGGTTTACACACCCAGGAAAAGCCATTCAGTCTGTCTGAGGGGTTTACACACCCAGGAAAAGCCATTCAGTCTGTCTGAGGGGTGTACACACCCAGGAAAAGCCATTCAGTCTGTCTGAGGGGTGTACACACCCAGGAAAAGCCATTCAGTCTGTCTGAGGGGTGTACACACCCAGGAAAAGCCATTCAGTCTGTCTGAGGGGTGTACACACCCAGGAAAAGCCATTCAGTCTGTCTGAGGGGTTTACACACCCAGGAAAAGCCATTCAGTCTGTCTGAGGGGTTTACACACCCAGGAAAAGCCATTCAGTCTGTCTGAGGGGTGTACACACCCAGGAAAAGCCATTCAGTCTGTCTGAGGGGTTTACACACCCAGGAAAAGCCATTCAGTCTGTCTGAGGGGTTTACACACCCAGGAAAAGCCATTCAGTCTGTCTGAGGGGTTTACACACCCAGGAAAAGCCATTCAGTCTGTCTGAGGGGTTTACACACCCAGGGAAAGCCATTCAGTCTGTCTGAGGGGTGTACACACCCAGGAAAAGCCATTCAGTCTGTCTGAGGGGTTTACACACCCAGGAAAAGCCATTCAGTCTGTCTGAGGGGTTTACACACCCAGGAAAAGCCATTCAGTCTGTCTGAGGGGTTTACACACCCAGGAAAAGCCATTCAGTCTGTCTGAGGGGTGTACACACCCAGGAAAAGCCATTCAGTCTGTCTGAGGGGTTTACACACCCAGGAAAAGCCATTCAGTCTGCCTGAGGGGTTTGAGGGGAGGTGGCTAGGGCTCAGAATGCAGAGTTAAGTCACATCACACTGATCCCTTCTTCTAACATTACACATCTGATAACTGACATGGGAAAACGTCTGTTTACAGTATTTTTGGGACCTCTGTTATTGTTTAGATTACATAGAACGAAAACACCCTTTTATGTTTAATCATAAAACATTTTATGTTATGAATCATGTTATGAATCAATCATTCATTTGCAGGAAGAGTGACTACACAACACACTTAAGTTCAGAGACAGCAAGAACATGTTACTCCTTCCACTCTACATTTTAACAAAGAAATGCATTAAAATTTAAGTGTATGAACTCTAAAGTGTAAAGTCTACTTAGTAAAACAATTTCAAATACTGTGCCAATGCAAGAGGATTTTCTACAGAGGCTTGTGAGGGACCTGAAGAGTTTGGGAAATTGCTATTCGTCCTTATTTTGGTATTATAAACATATCATTATAAACATATCACAGATAAGGAAAACATAACTGAGGCTTGAGGACAATGAGAATTAATACCTCTCTGTGTCTAGTTCTATCTTCTAGGATTTCGTTTGTCTAGCCATATAAATTTAACTTAACAAGGACTCACACTATAATTCAAATAGTTCTTAACTTTTGAAGACAAATGTATAATTTACCTTTGAAGCCTTGTCACAGAAGAACAGATTTGTGTGTGTGTGTGTGTTCAAGAGAGAACGAGAGAGGGGCAGAGGGAATGAGAGATTTCCCATCACTTTTGCAGAGACTATACAGTGTTATTTCAATCAGTATAAAACAGTGATTCCGGAAATACATTACTTTTGCATGGGATACAGACAAGAAAGGCTTAATCTCAGTACCAACCAAACCAAATGTTAAATACTTCCCTAAGATATAACTTGATTACATTGAAAAATCAGACCAATATATAAGCATGCCATCTTAGCAGCTATGTCTAGTCATGTGATATGATCCTTGTCTAGCTTATGGATACTTCCAGTAATGGTTTTGTGGGCTCTGAGGAGTGCTGCACTTACTCTCCAGAAGCCTGCAATGGCCATGGTCTCAGGACTCATGCTCTGCTGCCATCACAGCACACATGACAACTTGCCCGGCTAAGCAGGTGGACCACTACCTCAGTGTGTGTCTATGAGAATGTTCTGGAATAGACCAGGATGTGAACTGATAGAGTACATAATCCTCACCAGTGTGGATGGGCACCATCCAATGTTGATCAGAATGAAATGTCAAAGAAAGGCAGGTTCATCATCTCTGCTTGGCTGGGACACCCTTCTGCTGACTCTGGACTCCTAGCACTCCTGGTTCTCAGGCCTGAGAGTCTGAGTCATAAAGAGACCACTGGCTGTCCTGGGTACCTTAGCACCTCTAAGCAACAAGAAAGCTCTGAACGAGTCAGTCTTTTTGGTTTTATACTTAGAAATCTAAAGTGATGCTAATTTAGATTTAAGGTTAAATGAGAATTAGCATTACTGCTTTGTGTAGTGACATAAACTTATTAAAATTCATATCCTACCAAAATATGGAATCTCTAGCTCCTTTAAAGTTGTGGTTAGACAACTACATTTTCTTTAATATTAATATGGCTTCTTACTTGGAAGAAAATCTGCTCATCTGTAAATTATATTTGAAATCTAATTATCATGTCACTTAACAGATGATTTAATGGAGCAAAACCATGCCAAATTTAACTCCTGTAGTCCTTTGATATTTTAGTTAAGATATTATTATGTCTATATAATTTGAAAAACAAATACATGCATTAAAATTAAAGTAAACACAAACACTTTGTAAGCCCTCATATGTAAAGGCTGCCAGAAAAAAAAGAGGGAAAAAAAATCAAATGAAGTGCAATACTTCTGGAGACCACCTTGGTCACAGACTCTCATAAGAAACACTGACAGTTACTTCCTCTGTCACTTATGTATCAGAAGCTGTCCTGAAAATTTCCCTGCCAGGAAAGTGACACTTCCTCTAAACTTTTATCATAAAAGGCCACTGTTATAGTCAATACATAATAACAATTGTTATATTCAAGCACTAATAATAGCAATAATACAAAGACCACTTACTTTACATTATTAACTATAAAACTTAAAATAGTGACTTCCTTACAACTTACTCTTGTTATATGCTCATCTAAATATTATTATTATATAATTATTATTACTGAAGCCATCTTACTGATTTCCCTGCTTCTGTCTTTGTCCCACAACACTTATAATCAAAACGTGTCTGAATATTCAACTATCCTGATTTTAAAAAAAAGCCTCCCCTGGCTTCTCCCTTCACTTGGAGTTAAAGTTACTCATGGTCCAGGGTGTCAGTGTCATTTCCAAATCACCTCTATCATGATGGCTTCCTTACTGCTCACTTCTCAAGAGGACTATGGGTTAGATGAAGTCTGTAGGGGGTGGAGCGTTGAGGGGGAATCAGGAACTGTCAAGTCGATTTCAACAAGCCTCAAGAGTCAAGAGTGCTGTGAAGGTTAGCTACTAGGCTGACAGGATGGGCGCTTTATTTTCTTCCAGTAGTAGCCATTGAGAAGAAACCACTGACTTCATCAAGTTTGTCTTAGGGTATCTCTTTGCCTCACATTGGCCACTTTACTGCTGATGAAATTTTAACAAGCACTCAGCTACCTTGGGGCCTCTTCTTGGCTTCACAAAGAACTTCCTTAGGGAAACTACAGTTCCCCAGTCCTTGGACTCAGCTTTCTCCTTTCTCCAGTGCACTTGCACCTGTCTCCCTCACATACTGCATATTGAGGTATGTCTTTCCACTCCACTGGAACTTCCATGAAGGTAGGTACTTTTCACTGCTATGTCCTGATTGCTGGCAATGGCTCAATGAATACTTGCTGAATGAATGAACAATCTGTCCAAGGGCAGGCATTCACAAGATATTTTGAATTTCAAGATAGCTGGAATGTAATAAGCACTAAACAAATGTTTCTTAATTAGAACTAAATAGTCAAATCTTTTACTAAAAATAAATAAAATTGAATGATTAAAAATATGTACATATAAAATGGTAACTTGACACATACCTGTTTGAATTCTGAATCTTTTCCCACCATAACTTGAAGATTATAAATAACTGGGTCACCCTTCATTGGCTGTAAATACTCCCATGTAATTTCACAAATGTGATCATTTATTTTCTCAATTTTGGGGGCTGGATGGAAGAAACATGAATAAGATCAGCTCCATTTGATTTCATTTGACACATAACACAGATACAGATAAAAAAATCAACAATTTATAAAGTTAAATAGTAAACTTTTACCACAGGAATGTAAAGAAATTAAAGAAACAACCATCTTTATGAAGTCACAGGACGCTAACTTGGACAACTCATCCACATCAGACAGGCAAGTTCTAGACAGCTTCGCTGGGGGTCTGCTTAACAGATGACTCTCATTGCCTGCTGCAACACTGTCCCAACAGTTCTCTAGCACCAGTTCTCAGAGTGCAATGGAATTTCATCTCTTTGGATAAATACACAAACTTCAATCCTTGCCAGAATCATTTAAAAATAATAGCTACTTTAGAATTAGAAATATGTGTACAGTATATATGTACATGAGGTCACATTTGTATGTGAAGCCAAGCTAAAGAAACATTTGTCTTTCTTAGGGGAGACCTGGCTCCCCAAATATGAAACATTTAAATGACCAGAGTTTGTAATATTTAGTCTTTACGTAACAATAGGAGAACAGCAAATCACCTGATCAGAAACACAATTTACTTATTCAAGTGAGTATTTCCTGTCAGGTCATTAAAGAGACCAGGGATTTTAAGTGCAACACAGGAAACAGCTTTGATGACTGACTGGAGCCCTGAGCATGTGCTTCTGTGTGTGCTCTCATCTAACTGATGAGAGATACTGGGTGCTAAATTATAACCAAAATAGAGCACTTTATTCAGGAGGTTATGAATCACCTTTCAAGGCAGCTGGAACAGATTTTGGAGTGGTGAAAACATACTCTTGGGAGAGAGGACCTTCCCCAGCTTCATTACAAGCTTGAATGCAGAACTTGTAGGACGTAGACTCACTGAGCCTTTGTACCTTGTATGTATGACAAGGTCCTCTGTACAGGGAGACAAACCTGAAATGGAAATAAGCAACTTTACAACAGCATATAAAAATGTCTTCAAACCCACTACAAGTGTATAATCGGGCATGCTATTGAGGATCAAGTGGCTCTAAAACCTTAAAACTCGGGAGCAACTGACAATTATGCTTTCCATTAGATAAAAAGAATCACAGATGTAAGTTTCCCAATCTAACTTGATACAGAAAAATTACCACTAATCTAATGTTCAACCATCCTAAGTTTCTTCTCAGGCTTCTGGTACAGTGTTGACTCTGCCTGCTGCCTTTTATGATTACATTTTTAAAGGCATTAGAACAACATGAAGGCACAGCTTTAATGAGTACTTTTAACCAAGTCTTAATTTACAACACAATTTGAGCTATGAGATAATCTGTACTTAAATTTCTTGTTTTTAATCTGAAAACAAAAGGGGATTGATTCTTAATTCACGGACATAATTCTAGCTAGCTTAGTGACCTTTCTCAGAGATTTACATAGTACTCTGAGAGACTAAAAAATTTCAAATAAATTATCCATATAAACCATTTGGTAGATCCTTATAATTATATATATTTTCCCTAATATATTACTTATAAATTGGATGTTTCTCAATATTTTTAATGGGTAGTTTTAAAAAAGTTAGAAACCAAGGAACACCTGATGAATGCTCAGACAATGTTAACAGCCTTGAGATACATTACGGTTAGGAATAAGAAACAGTTGATGACCTGAAGCAACTAGATCTGTAGTAAGCAGTAACTGAATAAGCCTAGCTTCAGATCCTCTGTAGTACTTTTTCTTTAAATAAGAAAGGAAGGTGGGAAACAACCACACATGAAAACTGCTGAAAATGACAAAGCCATCTTCTGATGCCACCAGAGAGCAAACATGAACCTCCGTAAAACCAAAAAGGAGCAAAGAGTAGCTGAGGAACCGGCTCAATAGTTCAGAGCACTGGCTGCTCTTGCAGAGGATCCCAGTTTAGTTCTCAACATGTATATAGTGCCTCATAAGCATGTGTAATTCCAGTTCCAGGGGATCGAACGTCATCTGCTCACCTCTGAGGACTCTCGGCATTCATGTATTGCACACATACATGCAGGTAAAAGATTCATACATGAAATAAAATTTTAAAAAAAGGGACAAAGAAATCTGAGCTATTAAGTTGGTGTAATTTATTAAACTTATATGTTAATTGATAGATCATTAAAGGTCTTAAATTTTCCTTTTTCCTAGCAATATTCATACTCCAGCAATTCCTCAGATGCTAAATGTATATAAATGGCAGAAGCTTTAACTTTCATCCACTAATTAGAAAGCTTTCTGATAAACTTTTTTGAATTATTCCAAATGCAAAAACTATAAGCTGGAGCAAAATTTAAAGAATCAATTCACCTAGTGCTTGTAGTATATGCTAAAATTATATGGTTCTTTAAAACCTGCACCTTTAGCCAAGCAGTGAGTTAGAACTGTCTCTAGCAAGCCTTCTTGCTCTTCACCCTGAGTACAAATGATCTAACAAGAGTGAGAAGATTTTAAACAATTCATTCAGAACAGTTCATAAAAAGATAAATGGTTATACCACACAATTGGCAAAGAAGCTTCTGGGAAAAAAAAAACTATACATATAATTATGCTATAAATAAAAGCACAGACATTAAGAAATATACACTATAGCCATTAAGGTGTTCCTGAAAGTGATTAAAACCAATGTAAACCTTGGAGAAACTGCCCTTATTATTTAAATGCTTAAGTTGGGCAAACTTCTAATTATGTAAAAAGTACAGAAGTATAATTTGCAATCGTAAAATATTACAAGATTATCAGCTATAGAAAGCAGAAGGCAATATTTATATGGTATATACAGAGTAAATAAACAATCCTAAATTGATATTTAAATAACATTAAAAATAACCTGAATACCATCCTCTAACTGAAATACAGGATTTACTAGAGCAGTGTCAGTCAGTGTGGTAGGTAGGAAGCTGGATAGTACTGCAGACCATGGCAGGAGCACAGAGAAGCCCCTGGATGACAGGCAATGCGGCACTGACACTGGACAGTAAAGCACAGTCCAACCAGGCCCTACTGGTGAGGGAGGGCTGAGTGCTGTTGGTTCAGAGTGCCCTCGTATAAGCAGCACAGGCAGAACCCTGCTGTCTAGGACCTCAGAAGCCTTGAACAAATCACAATCACTTTCTATACATTGTGTCCAGCTGGCAAGCAGCAGCAGTTATTTCATAGCCACGGTCAGAGCTCATGGGGCAGAGTTCAAGGGTGGCCTACGTAATCTCCCTGAGCATCACTGGGATTACAACAGGAAAGCCACAGGGAGCCTTCTGAGATTTTGAAAAACATACTTAAATTATTTAAGATGGTTTTGATAAATATCTTTATTACATTTTTAATTAATTTTTTTGTGTGCTGTCTGTGATAAACATGCAGTGGAGCGTGTGAGGTCAAACAACTGGCAGGAGTTGGTTCTCTCCTTTCATCATGCAGGTCTCAGGGAGTATACTCAGGCTGGGAGCCTTGGCAGCAGGTGTCTCTACCCACTGAACCACCTAGTGGGCTCCTTATGATAGTCTTCACTCTGTTCTGGCAAATTATTTACACTATAAGCAGTTACGTATATAACTATGTATTTAACCTCCAAAATATACACATGAAAAAGGAAGTTAAAAAACCTACCTTCCATTCTTATCCTCCATCTGAAGGTGGTACTGAACAGCATCTGTTGATAATGTCTTTGGAGTTCCTTCTCCCCATTTAAGCTTAAGGTTCTGGTGGTTAAAGGCAACACATTCCAGCCGAGGTGGATCAGGAGGAAGGGGCTTAGTTTTTAATTTAATTGTATGGCTGAAAGGTCCAGCTCCAAGGCTATTCAAGGCTTGAATTCGTATTCTAAACAACACATACAAAAAAAAAAGTTTAGTTTATGACTATTGTATTTACACCATCTTTCTGGTTTAGGCAAACATAAGCACAGTTTTTTGAGGTGTACCTGTATGTTGTATCTGGTTGCAAACTGTCTATGATATAGCTTGTCATCTTTCCCACTGTCAAGGGCTGCTTATCTCCGAGGTCTATGCTGTAGGCAAGGATTTCTGAGCCATGGTCATAAGGCTCTTCCCAGCTAATTGCAAGGCAGGTAGAGGGTGAGTAATGGGGATATTCTATATCATCATCACTTATTTCTTGAAGACAAGTCACAATGGCAGGAACTGACGGTGGAGTCACACAGGCTACAACTTCACTGAAAGGACCTGCACCTACAACACTCATAGCCTACAAATGAATAAAGTAAGTTAACAAAGACACAATTGTGGCAGTGACCTCTAAACAGAAGATTCTGGACAGTGTGTGTGCCCAGGCACTGGTCACTTACCTGGACTCTGCAGTAATAGGTAGTAGCTGGTGAAAGTCCTTTTAATTCACAACTGAGGCTAGGCCCACAGTAACACATCTGCATGCTTCCTTCAACTCCTCCCCATTCCAGCCGGTACTCAGTGACGTCAGTGCCGTTACTCAAAGGAATCTTTATGAAAAGGATATGGTTTTCTTAGTCTTAGTAGTAATTAAATAGCTCTGGGGCAAAATCATTCCTTCCTCTAACATATTTAAAATATCAACACAATTAATATTGTATAATTTTTATTCATTAAAACAGTCAAAAACCATAACTGCCTTATAGCAGAAGAAAAATATGCCTAAGAGTCAGAGTACCTTAGTAAAGACACTTCGAAATAATTTGAAGACAGAATGTTAACTTACACAGATATTTTTACAAGTTTCAAAGGAAATTGAAAATCAGTGATCAATATAATATACAATATACAGATGATAATGAATTTGAGAGATTTATACCAAATCTTATGATTGATTCTCCAAAGTTCACTAGTGGCTAAAATATCTCAGTAAAGAAACAAAATCTTTGATAAAAACACCAAGTACAGGAACCAGAGTCTGAATACTTAAAAGGCAAATCTATCTTACTCAAACACTTAACTCATTTTTGCCATGTGCATTTATCTAGGACTCAGTTTCACACGCCTGAAGGAGCAAGAGGGAAGATTACCTTTATTCTTTTATATGCACTACGCCAATCACTTAGGAGATGTATGTAAGTCAGTGGAAATTACAGTACCTCCCAATTCACTTGTGCACAAGTTGCAGATCTGCATGTCACTTGAGGGGGTCTGCATTGATCTGGTGGCCCAGGGGCTGTAGTGATATCGTATTTTTCTGAAAATGGTCCAAACTAGAAAAACAAGCAGAACACATATTTTCTCTTTTCATCCTTAAATGTACACTGCACAGAATCCTGTATGTAAAGGCTTAACAGCAATTAAGTCCTTCAAAATTAATTAGGCCATAATTCTACCGGCATTCATTAAGAGTAAAAGATTTAACAACTATGGAAATAGACACAGAATTTTAAGTTTCATTTAATAGACTTTGCCTCTCCCACTCCCTTATTCTCTTCAACTGCTATATGTAAAAAGAACGGGGCACTAATAAATTAGGGAGGTGAGATAAAAGAAATGATGTGAAGAAGGGATGAGGGCATCAAATATGAGCATGGGAGATGGCAGGCACCACTCTTATTTTAGAGTCAAAGATGGGGAGTTAGTGGAAATGAAGTAAATGTCCAAAGTTATTTTGACAAACTAGCAAAAACCAACAGGTAAAAAGGAAGACATTACACTGAATACGCTACCAGTTAACTGCAGGTTAACTGAGCTTGCTGAGGGTACAGATTCTGACAGCGTAAATAAGGACTGCCTGCAGACTACACAATTCCATTCACCATACTTAAGGTACTCAAAGATTAAAATATAGTTCAGCTGGAGACAGAATATGAAACAAAGCACAGCTCACTCAAGTCTTTAAAACTGGTAAAGAGACCTGTGAGCTTAAATTTTGAAAAAAATTAATTATGAAATCATTTTTAAAAATGTGCCATACACCCAAGCAACTGCTTGGTCTTAGGATATCTGCCTTAGTGGAGAGGTGAGGGTGTCAGCAGTCGTGTGGAAAGGTGGGGCTATCACTTCTTATGCATTTTATGGATCTCTCTCTCTCTCTCTCTCTCTCTCTCTCTCTCTGTGTGTGTGTGTGTATATACACATACATATACACATACAACACACACACAGTTTTAAATAACTCATATAAACCATAAATGCTTAAATATCAGCATTTGCTCATGAAGCAAAGCATGAGCTACATCTGCTTTGCAATGAGTAGTGAATCCTGCATAAAACCTGTTTAGTGACCATGCAAATAGACTTTTAAACATCCGTAAAGGAAACCACAACTCTTTCCAAGTACCACGCTCTAACTAAGGTCTGAAAGTACAAAGACAGAAAGGCAAGTTATAGGGCATGCTGTTCCTTCTTTATCACTAGAAGCTTATTAAAATAAATGGCTCAATAACAGGTTCACATGATGATACATGCTCAAGTGATGATTCAGTTGGCAGTTCCCTTACCCCTATTCTGTTTGCTGCACGAAGTCTGAAGCTGTACGTCTTTCCTGGAAGAAGGCTGCTCACTGTACACTCCACTTCAGAGCCTTGGTAAACATCTCTGGGCTCATCTTTATCTGCAGGAGTCATTTCTACCACATAACAGGAAATGGGTGATCCACCGTCAACCTGAGGAGGTCCTAAGCAGGGACAGATTTAGGGGTTTTAACAGGAGGAATATTTTGGTTCTAACTTAATTATAATTCAGTACTAAAATGGAAATTACCCCATCGTAACTGTATTTCTTTTGCTTTGGGTCTACCCTGCAACCTGGGAGGGAGGCATGGGCCAGGAGGCACAGCTGGAGTCTGCACAAGTAAAGATTCAGAGACCTGCATAAACAAAAACAAAATCAAACAAAAGGTTCTAAACATCTGGACTGTTTTGATAAAGGATTTTAACACAACATATAATTGTATCAAGAGTGTGAAATCATACTTTACTATCCACAGAAATAAGGTATAATAGAATATAATAGAAATACGAATAGGGTCAAGCCTTATTAAATCATTACAACATATTTTTATAGACAAAAAGACATGTACTTATAACTACTATTTAAAAAACAAGGGGGGAAAAGAATAAATCCTTTCTCTAACAAGACAAAACAAAGTATCTAAGACAATAAGCAACTAAACAAATCCTGTCCACAGGGCCCTACAACCCTCCTAGGTTGTCCAACACTACAGATGCTTTCTACCTTATTGTTTTTGGAGGTTAAGACTCATAGAGTTTTGTTTGTTTGTTTTTGGCTTTCTTTTTTAAACTGTCTTTTAGCCTAAATGTTAATTTATTTATCTTATTCCTCTAATATCAGCCAGTTGAATACAACACCTTTATTTAGTATTGCTTTAATTCCTATTTTTAAAGTCTTCATTTATTTTCTTATGTGACAAGAGTTTGAACCAGGGCCTTACAAATGCTAAACTAGTATCTTACCATGAAAAGCTACCAGCCCCAGCCTTGATTTTACTTTAAAGATTACCTGACCTAGTTGTATATTAAGGTTCACATTTAACATTTAATTCTTTTTAAACACAAACCACTTGTTCAACATTTTTTTCAGACAGGCATTCTATGTAAGAATGCTTCAATGATGCACTAGAAAAGAATTTTAGATGCTATGTTTGTTGTTCTTAAATGTGGGGAGATTATCTTTTCTCCAGGTGGTTCTGAGGATTTAGGAAGGTCTTTTCTCCAGAAGAAAACTGTTCTAGCACCCAGTTATGCCTTTACCACCAGGGAGCTTTCTCAATGAATAAAAGGAAACACTGTACTACAAGCCTGGTGGGTGTGACACACATTCAGTTTCACAATACTTGCATGCCTAACAAGAAGTTTAAAAGCCATTTTAACAAGAGTGTTTTTATTATGTAAACTTCCATTTGAAAAATCTTATGAATGTTCCAATAAGTGATTCTTGGTTAAATTCATTAAAAAGACATCAGGTGTCTACAGTGTGATTCTAGCCCAGGAGTGAAGAACAGGAAGGCACAAGCAAGCAGAGGTGTTCTATATGCTGTCCACAACTATGGGAAGGGAATCAGCCTCAGCCTGATGCACTGAGCTTGGCTACTGGGGTTTCTTGTGGTATGTCCCTGGGCCAGGGCTCCTGGCAGGCTTTAGGATGCTCCCGGAAAACTCACAAGTGAGAAACGTAGAGACAGAGACTGAAGCAAATATCTTGGCAGGGAATGAAGAACACAAAATATTTTTGTGGTTTGAAATGACTTAAAGATGAGGAAAAGAACAGTCCTCTGCCCAGTGTTCTCATGTTCTTGTTTGTTCTCAAGCAGACTCGAAGTAGAAACCCTCAAGTGCTCAAACAGTGGGAGGACTGTGACCAGCCCAAATAGGTGGTCAAGAGCCTGATGAAGACGACACCCTCACTGAATTACTGACCTATGAAAATGTGGGATTAAACGTAACTGAAGATGCTGAATGTACTCAATATTGAACCAGGCTCTAAAACTGTCCTCAGAATTGGGATAGGATCAATGATCAATATAACTAATGAAGTTACTGGTCACTGAGTCATTGAGTCACCTTTTCCTTTCCTTTTTTTTTTTTTTTTTTTTTTTTTTTTTTTTTTTTTTTTTTTGAGGCAGGGTTTCGTAGCCCTGGCTGTTCCGGAACTTGGTTTGTAGACCAGGCTGGCCTTGAACTCAGGGAATCATCAGCCTCTGCCTCCCAAGTGCTGGGATTAAACTCCCAGCTACTGACTCTCTTAATAATCATAAAATAATGGCTAGCTTTTCTGAAATACTAAAATGTTATATCTGTGTATCTGTGTTTGAACAGTTATGGTTTCTCCAGAGACACAATTTACAAAGCAGCAAATCAGTATCTAACTATTTTAATTTCTGCTGAATATGGATATCAAATATCACCCTAAGGTTTACCTAAATATGTACTGTGTGTAAAATATCCTGTTAGAATATTCTGGCAACTGTAACACTAGCCACCCAGGTTACAAAAATTACTCTTGCAGATTTGTCTACACATTTCACCAATGATGGCAAGAAATGCTGATCCTGTTTGTCCCTTGTGGTCCGAATTATAAAACAAACGTGTACACAAAAGCATTACCGCACTCTGCCCTCCATCACTAATGCAGTAAACCCGTAAGCGGTAGTAACAGCCTGGGGTCAGCCGGTCACAGAGATGTTCCCTGGTCGCTCCACTGTAGATCATATCCCACTTGCTTCCTGAAAGGTGCAGAATTGTGTGCAATTAGCTACAGGGCCATGGTTAGCATTTCGGTATCACGGAGAGGGCAGACATCTCAGGCTTGATTCACTGAGTACTTGTCTATGTAACTTGTCAGAAACAACACAAGCTTGACTTATGTTTCCTAGAAAAGACTTTGTTGTGCATGTGTCTTCAACACAAATCTGCATGGCTTTGTTGAACTGAAATCTCTGTACAGTCTTTGGCTTCGATTGGTAATTTGCTTTTAATTAAGCATATTAAATGTGTTTACTGGTCCAGTAATAATAATATAACAAAAGATATAAAGAATCAGTATCATAACACAATCATCATTGTAAGACCTTTCTTTGCAGTAAACATGCCTTTTATAGAAATAAAAACTGATGAACAAGTGACTGAAGCATAAAGTTCCTATGTCTTAAAAGCCTTAACTGGAGCTAACTTTTAGACACCAATGTTCCTCTAGAATATGTGGGTATAAACCTAACTTAATGAACTACTCTTTAATAAAAATATTAAATACATTGTATCTAAAAAATCAGTCTGGACATGCTAGGCTTACACAATATAAACAAATGAAAAAAGAAAGAACAAGTATAATAATAGAGGCTGACATCCGGCCCACTGCGTCTCCAGAGGTCACTATCTGAAGTACATTATAATAGGCACAATCTTGCTGCCACAAACACCCCCACACCTAACATCACCAAATCAAGGACAATTCACAGTACAAAAATGTGTTTATGACAGCAAACTGTAAAGCCTGGAAGCATGGAGGTTCATCCACCAGAACAGATCCACCAGCTTTACCAGCTATGCTTACCGTTAGAACCTTCTGCCATCTCCACCACGTACTTATTGATGGGCGCCCCTCCATTGTCTTTTGGTGGATCTATCACAAACAAAAGTGGTATTATGGAAACCCCAATAGACAGAATACAAAGGCAGATCATTACAGGGGGAAAAGAATCACCTGAACAATTACTATTCACACATCCTTTGTCTACACTACTGTAACCACTTTTCAATTACTATGCTGGTCTTCCCACTGAACCTAACCATACAAAATTCACTATACATTAATTTTAGTGACTGTACAACGTTCCACTCACTTTAGTTCCAAAGGGAATTTGAAATTTGTACTTGTAATATGGTGACTTTTTCAACCATCTCCAAGGCAAGATTGAGTTTGCACACATCCTGAACTCATATATAAGCAGATGTTCTGCAAATATTAAAGGTATGTTGTTGTTTGACTTGTTGAGAGCCAAGATGACTAAGATGCTGCTAGCTCCATGTTCAGCAGTCTCTCTTTTTCACACGAAGCTGACCCTGTCCATCCTCTTACATTGGTCCCCAGTTCTTTTAGTGTCAAACCTGGTTGGTATCTGTGAGCACACAGCTTTCCACAGATCGATCCTCACTGGAGGACACATTTCTTATCAGACTGCTCTAAGTTAATAAATTCCCCAAGCACCACAATCACAATGTTATTGAAAAGCTGATACCATTAGCCTACTGAACACTTTACAGGAAATCACACTGCACTGTCATGCTAACTCAGTGGATTAAAATTACTGAACTTGGGCTTTCTGTGTTGAGAAAACATAAATTCAGGGAATTGTTTCCATCAACAGTATCTCTTTCTTCTGAACAACTCCTGTTATTCTGCCTTTTGTCTCACAGGAAGTTGCTACAACATCAAACAATCCATACGACATGCCATTGTTTGAGGAAGGCTCAATATAACAATAATTTATCCAGCTGGATGGACATTTACTTCCACTAAAGAGGAACTTGAATTTTGAACTAGTTGCTTATGGATTTTCTTCTCCTCTTCTGAGGATGAATGGGTAAAAGGTACTGTGATACTTTCACAAGGTTGATCTTAAAGAAAAGTTCATACTTAAATTATTTTAATCAAACACAAAATGAACATCTTACCCCAAGTAATTTTAAAACCGTGTGAGTGTATCTTCCCTTTAACCGAAGGCTTCACGGGTACTCCTGGTTTATCAGGGCAGGTACTGAATTCCACTATTTCACTAGGATTGCTTTTACCTTCTGAGTTATAAGCAATGACCTGTGGCGAGAACATAAAGACCTAATGTTTGTAACCTAATACTACATCTAACCAAGTGATGAGCAAAACACAAGCTCAGAGAAATGACTAAACATTTTGAGACTGAGAAGTCCTCTCTGTTGGAGAACTGCATGTCTTTATACTAAGTGTGCTTATACTTTCCAGCACTAAGTTATCCCTAACGGTTTCTTCTGATGTACAGAAATGCAGCAGAAATGCCCTATGCATAATATGGGAAAGCCTGTGTGGTAGGAGCTGAGGGCTCAGGGAGGAACCAGGTAAGTGAGCTTGGAAGCTGACACCTTCAAATGATTCCACTTCAGAAGTCTTTAAATCTGAACCACTAGTTCCTGAATTCCTAGTCAACAGAAGCTACAAGATAACAAATACTTATTTCCAGGTAGGGAAAAAATGAGATAGATTTTTAACACAGAAATGGAAAAAATATAATACAAGCTAGGTGTCATTTTGATTTTAGAAATTATACCCACATTTTCACCTTGTCATGAACTATGTAATTATGAATGAGATTTTTAGTAACTCCAGCATTCTAAGTATTAACTGTGGCCTGTGAGAACCTAGTCAGAGGCAGTGCTCTGTCCAACTTGCTCCGGGTTGTCCAACTTGCTCCGGTCTCTGACCTGCTCTCACATGTCCAGGTAACTTTCCAGCATCCTGCTATAATTTTAGGTTTCTTTCTAACTGCATTTATTAAGTAATTCAAGTACTAGGCAAATTTAAGAGCCAAAATATATCCTAGAGTAATGCCATAGGAGGAAAGATAAATTCTAGAAGTTTCCACAGAGGATGTTCAATCTGTCACTATCTCAAGCGTGCACCAGGAGGAAGAATTCTAATGCAAGGCATCATCACTTAGCATTGTCAGTCACAACAAGAACAGACCCAGGCAAGGGCTGTCAATGGGCATTAAAACAGGTATGGAACCCTGATACAGAATAAAATGGTTACAAAGAACAGAGAACAAAAAGAACAAAAACAAAAACAAAGAATAGAACACTTTGCAGTTGAGAGATTGCAACTAACAGTGTATGAAGAATCTTTCTATGACATGATGCTAATAATCATATTGGGTATGTTTTAACATTCATATTTTAGTATATGTGCTCACATTACACAGTATTAGTAATAGGTCAACAAAATGTTAAAAATGGTTTGGAATGTAAATATCCAAAGTTTGAAGAGCATTATTATATTACTATAAAAAGTAAAGCAGAACTACCTATTACAAATGAAAGAATTAAAATGTAAGGCTACAGAAATGGTTTGGAAGGATAATATCAACATGCACCTGGTTTTAACTTCACAGGAAAAATAAAAAGAATACATTTCTTAATAGGCTTTTCAAAATTTACCTTAAATTTATACTTTGTACTTCGTCTCAGATTTTTCACTGTGTAAGCAAGATCTTCTCCATCATATTTTGGCTTAAAGCCATACCCCTGCAAAGAGACAGTTTCCATCAGACATCTACTCGCAGAGATGTGAGGAGTAATAGGTATGTGAAGGTATGCTTCCCTTACTCTTTACCTCTGACAGTATAAACTAATTCTTACCTTGACTAGTGACTAAACACTGATATACTACAGAACCATTTGTAGAAGAGTTGAGATTACTTAGGCTCAGTAAATCTAAGACAAGAGAAGGTCTTTTGTGTTGAGGGAGGTATTGGAGCCAATGGCAACCTCACTATCAACAAATTGATTGCCTAAGAGCCAAATTTCCCAGTGAAGTCACAAGAAATAATAACACCCTTTCTTTGCCCTGAATACATAATTGTGTTTAAGTCAAAAAATAAACAGTTGACTCTCCTGGGAAATAAGGTACCACTTAGGTCCAATATTGCTATTTATAGTCTAGTGATGATGTTTTACTACCATATTAATTCCCATGTTAAAAATATAAAAGTGGAGATGTAATTGAAAACTCAGTATGATTCACCATTTAAATGTATACACAAAGATTTATAGCATATTCACAAGAACGTGCTATGAATACCTGATCCTAATCCTAAACAAAGCTCCATTTTTGGTTAGCAGGAAACAGAGGCAGGGAACTAGATTCAGGATGTACTACAGAGCCTCCTGTATAACTCTCAGTCTCCTGTGGTATGTCCACAAGTAGTACTGAATGTAAGTGGGGAAGGGTGACACAAGACTCTGAAACTGCTCGATGCAGAAGGCCGAAGGCTGTGCTGACAACCCCTTTTATTTCTTCCTAAGTCAGTTAATCCATGTCTGACTCTCTGGGCTGCTCCCCCACCTCTAAGGTGCTGTGACTGTTAGGTAAATGCTCTACCACTGAGCTATGCAGCCAGCTTTCAAAGGGACAGCACAGTCTACTATATGTTTTCCAAGTATAGACTTCAACATTCATTTAGGGGTATATAGGACCCACAAACCTCTTATATACACAAGAAATCAAGAGAATTAAGTCCTCCCTCCCAATCTCACTTAGGCAACAACAAAGCAAGGCCTGATGGGACTTGGGGAATGAGCCAACTCCTGTGGTGACATTAACTGTATTGGGATTAACATTGTACCAAAATTACTTCAACTCTTATTTAAACTACAGAGTCATACTTACTGATGTTTCCTCCTCCATCTCTAAAATGTAAGAAATCCCTTCGTCTGACGGTGTTCCTGAGGGCTTAGTCCACTGTAGGGTCAGCCAAGTAACTCCAGCCTTGGTCAGCACAGGACTTGCAGGTACAGAAGGGGCACAGCCTGAGGTGTAGTATAGGACCTCTTCACTAAAATCACTGTTGGAACAAATGATTTTTTTTTTGAGTAAGTAAAAGTTATTTTATTGATGAAAAAAACAAAACAAAACAAAACCTCTTTTCTCCACTAATACTATTTCTTCAAAATGAAAATTTAAACTCAAATCAAGAACCTTGACTGAACATGCTAAGTCAGAGCCTGATCACTGAGCTATAGTTCCAGGCCTAGAAAATCAAAACTGAATGGACTTGAAGAATGTTTAAGGTAGCCCAGATATCAAAAGGTTTGTATTCTTTCAAATGTGTAAGTTTTGTTTAGACTTTTTAAGCTTTTGTAGCGAAATATATTCAGTCAGTGGAAAAAAAGTACACAGTGGTCTGTAGGAAAGAGAACACAGTAAAACCCAGCTCACTGTGTCCTTCTATCATACTTCCATAAGGTGTATACATGGAGCAGAAAAGACAGTTCTCATGAATACCATTTTATGTGGTAGAAGTAAAACATATAATTAAACCCACCAACTCCCCAAAAGGTAAGTAGAAGAATCTCAAAAATAAAACAAACTAACGCTATTTTTACAGGACACTTAAAAGGCCCAGGCTTGTCTGAGCTACATATACAAAGAAACCTTTTAAGCATCAGAGAAAACAAAACTCCAGATAAAATTTTAACAGTTACTGATTATCCACCTAAACAAGAACCATGCTAACTCAACTAAGCCTATGTACCAGTAGCATTAATATGTTCTACCCTAAATATGATTATTTCATTCACAAATAAAAATAAAAATTTGAGCCTTTCAAGATTAAAAAGGGGAGGGCACTTTCTATTTGTATCAAGCACCAAGGCTATGGAACCTACTGAATTCTAAACAAAACCATTAAAACATATACACTGATGATTAATTTAGAAAAACAGGAAAAAAAACCAGAAACAAAAACAAACAAAACCCATGAGTCCTTTTGAGAGACATGTAAAGATTTATGTTTGAGGCTGGAACAGGTTTTGAGTTTAATCTTTCCTGTCACCTCTATGTAACTAAGACATGGCCTTTGCTACATTATAACTATACCGACAAAATAAAGCAATTTTTTTCAATGGCTAGTCTGACTAAATAATCTAAAATATATATTATTTTACAAAATGTCTTACCTTACACCATAGTCATTTTTGGCTGATAATCTAAATTTACAACCCATTGCTGGTGACAGTTTGGTAATTTTAAATTGCTTCTGTGAGCCTGTGTAACACTGACAGAATTCTCCATTTCCTTTCCCCTAGGAGAAATGGCTAGTTAATATACATAATATGCAATACTAACAAGAGACAAATCCATACCGGCTCCTGTTTGACAGTTGTTTACTAGCTGGTACAGTATATAGTAATAGCGCCCTGTTATATATATATCACGGAGCTTAAGAAAAGGCTAAACACTGAATGTCTTACTTATGGTTGACTTCAGGTGCAGAATTCCAAGAGCAGAAGTAGCTCTCCAAGTAGCCTTGCATAGTTTTTGAATTAAATGCGGCGTTTCAGCCAATGCTAAATTTCTGGCCATAATAAGGTATGGTATAATCTCCATGGGGGACAAGTAGTAATGGCAACAGGCTGATCTCTGAGACAGACAAGTGGCCACATACCATTAACTCATGAAAAGTTCTTTGTGAAGAGTTTTTAAACTTATCTCCAAACCTCCTCCTAGACACTGCTAAGTATCTTCAAAATAAAGGTTTGAAGCAGCAACTGCTCCAAAAGTTACATATAACACTGAAGTATTCTAGCAGAATTGAGAGCAACACAATTAGACAACAAAGAGGAAAGTTAGGCCACCCCAGGACCATCAGAAATTCAGTAATGCTGGGTGTGAAATAAAATGGCCATCTCCTCTTTTCCGACCTATTTTTCATTCCTGTACCGGACAAGGGCAGTTATAGTCATTAAGTTAAGTGCAACGTCTTAAAATAATATAAACTAGTATAATATAATATAGAGTAGCATATTTGGCTAGCAGATACTTTAAAAAGAAATCCCTTGTTTAGTAATGCTATAAAATTATTGAACAATAAATAAACTTTCTATTCCTGCTACATTTTAGCAGATCCCTTCCCATCATCTATCAAGTCTTCTGTGATCTGTCAAAATCAATCTTACTCTAAATTCTCTTAGCATTTCTAGAACAAAACCTTCTTAGCTATGATTTATTATTCTTTTAATATCTACTGTTGAATCTCTACATTATCAGTAGAATTTACACTCTTTTCTTTGCTTGGTATAAACAACAGGATTAGAGAGAATGGAATAATTTTCAAATAATTTTCAAATACAAGATAAAAACAAAAAAATAATGCATTAAAATTGTATAGCCCATAGTGTTCCTGTGGCTGCCAAAGATGCTCAAGACCTAATTATCCCTGGTCTCTGAATGTTACCTTATATGGTGACAGGACAAACAATGTAGCCAGATTAAGGCCTTGAGAAAGAGGGTTACCCTTGATTATGTGGATGGGCCACAAAGTTAAGCACAGACAGCCTCCTGAGACAGGAAGGCAGTAGTGAGACAAGAATACAGGGATGGCAGTGTGACCATGGGCCACAGGAAACAAGCTCAAGAACCCCTGGAAGAAACAAGTCAAGCTGACATCTTAATTTTGGCCTAGTGAAAAGTGTTATCATATTTTTGGCTTTCAGAACTGTAAGATATCATTTAAGTCATCAATTTCATGGTAATTTTCTATAAAGGAAACAAATAGTCTTGCTATTAAGGCTGGGGAAAAAATAGTTCCTTTTCCAAGGAAATTATAAAGAATAATCCCCACCCCCACCCCCCCCCGTGTGTGTGTGTGTGTGTGTGTGTGTGTGTGTGTGTGTGTGTGTGTGTGTATTTGAGTATGTGATTAAATCCAATGCCTGGAGCTTGCTCCGTAAGTTCGGGATAGTTGAGCTACATCCCCAACTCCTCAAGTGACTATTTTGATAATATGTTGGAACACAGTCCATGAAAGAAGCTCTGTAGGTAAGGTCTTTGAGAGCTTGTGAGAAATCTCCAAGTGAACAAAAGTCTTGTAAACTCTTTCTCCATACCATGCTTGTTCTTAGAATGTGCTCTGGTGCCATAACCCAGGTACTTTGGATAACGGTTCACTTTAGATTATTCATTACAACTTGCTACTGTCATCTGTTTATGCACCTCTATGGAAATACATGTTTTTGTCTTTGTTACTGGACACTTTACTCAACCCTCATCTCAGAGAATACACTGTCTGATGCTCTGAATCAAGCTGGCTATTGCATGAGACTTTGTCTGCCTCACTTTTAGGCCTCATCTCCCACATTCACACAGCCAAAGAGAGTGCCAATGGGAGTTGCTAGCACACACACCATCCTCCTTCACAGGGAAGTCCAGTTAGTTAGTTTGTTGAGGACACTTAACCATCTACTTGCCCACCATACAAAATATTGTTTCTTAACAGAAATAAACTAAATATATAAATAAATATATTTAAATAAATATATAAATATATATAAGTAAACTAAAACATATAAAACATTATTTTGTGTAAAGATACACCCACAAGTTTAATCACTAAAAAAGATTCAATGTACTTACTTCATCCCATTCTAAAATAAAGCTTTGGATTTTAGAACCATTGTCACTAGGTGCCTGAAATGGGGTCAAAAAGGGAGGGAGGGAGGGAGGGAGGGAGGGAGGGAGGGAGGAAGGGAAGGAGGGAAGGAGGGAGGGAGGGAAGGGGAGAGAGAGAGAGAGAGAGAGAGAGAGAGAGAGAGAGAGAGAGAGAGAGAGAGAGAGAGAGAGAGAGAAATTAGTGATAAACAACAAGCAACTTACTTTATGTCACAGATGTTCTCTGTTACATAAAATGGTCACAGAGGGGCTGAGAACATGTTCCATGATTGAGAGCAATTGATACTCTTACAGATGACATAGGTTTGGTTGCCAGAACTGTGGCTCACAACTGTCCCTAATTCCAGTTACACAAGAACTGATGCCTTCTTTAGGCCTTAGTGGGCATCAGACATACACACTGCACATAAATATAAGCAAACACTCATCCACATAAAAAGTAAAAACTGAAGCAAGAGGCCACCTACAGTTTTCTGAATACTCTATAGTCTCCTTTAACAACTACTTTAACTTTCATAATTTTTAAAAACAATCATTTGGCTGGGCAGTGGTGGTGCACGCCTTTAATCCCAGCACTTGGGAGGCAGAGGCAGGCGGATTTCTGAGTTCGAGGCAAGCCTGGTCTACAGAGTGAGTTCCAGGACAGCCAGAACTACACAGAGAAACCCTGTCTCAAAAAACCAAAAACCAAAAACAACAACAACAACAACAAAAAACAAAAACAAACAAACAAACAAACAAAGTTTGCCCATAATATTTCCTCAGGTTTAAATTCCCACTATTTTTACTGTAACTAACCTTACAATGTAAGTAGAGTATTTTGTAATGTACCAAAGAACAGAGGGCTAGTGGGTTTGCTGCTGGACAGAGGGCTGTGCTGGGATCCCTGCTGCTAGACATAGCACATCACCCCAGACTGCAGCTCAGTAATCTGTGTGGCTTTAGGAGAACTCCTTGGCATTTCACTATAGTCTTTAATCATTCTTGGAATGAGAACTCCAATCTCCTTTCTAGTAAGTTTTCCTCCTACAACTTCAATCTGCTTCTCTTTTGTAGAACAAATGATCATTGGCTTTTCTTAAAACTCTGTATCAAAAGAAATTTGACTCTGAGACTCCTAACATCTTACATGAATTTTTTTTAATATTGTGAGTCAGAATAGTAACTACTGATTGACACAGCAAGAACAGTTCAAAGTGACTATAATAAGAAGAGAGGGAAGAAAAGATTCTTGGAAATCCCAACTCTTCTGTAACAGAAGAAAAGTCTTCAAAGACAGAGACTGCAAGTAGAGAGAAGGTAAAAGTTCATTTTCCAAGAGTTCATGGTTCTAAATTGCTTTAGTCTAGATGTTAAGGCCTCATGTTTACTCTTAAAAAGCTTTTTTGGGGGCGTGGGTGAGTGTGAAGATATAATGTCTACTTTCAATAACCTGAATCCCACTGTCCTGTTTTCTTCCAAGGAAACTATGAAGTGTATAGCGTTTTACCATACCGCATTGAATTATCACCCCATCTTTATGTTGTTCCTTTACTAAAATTATACAAAAGAGGAAATGAGGCCTTCAAAGTAAATCTAGCTACTAAGACATCTGAGATAGGATGACAGCAAGTTTTTAAAAAGAAGCAGGAATAATGGGGATAAAAGTCAGTTGTAGTGTTTGCCTAACACATGGAGGGTTGTATTATCAATCCTCAAGTCTCCAGTATGGGAGGGTGTATCCCCAGGTTATCTAAGAGAGAATCAAATGGGGATCACCTCAATCAGACTGAGGTTTTTTTCTTTATTGCCAGTTGATGTGGGAGTCCGGCCCACCATGGAGATCCTATCTCTAGGCAGGTGGGCCTGGGAGCAAGCCAGTAAGTAGTATTCGTCTACGGTTCTGCTCTAACTTCCAATGAGAGAGTGTAACCTGTGGAATATGATAAACGCCTTTCTTCTCTAAGTTGGTTTAGGTCAATGACAAACAATATCAATAAAAAGTGAGTTATCTAAAGACATTAAGAGGCAAACACCTACTTTATTGTATAATGAAAAGAACATGTTATTTGAGTTAATACTCTTTTGGTCTCAAAAAACAATTGACGTGTAACATAAGGAGGGAAAAGGAAAAGAGAAGAAATGTCTACTTAGAAATCCTCATGGACTATTCTTACCTTCCATTGCAAGGTGAGTGAATTTTTGGTCCGGTTGGCTATCCTCGGTGCATTTGGGGCGTCAGGCTCACAGCTTAATGTCGTAAAGCTCTCAGCTTCGGAAGGGAGTCCCCTGATTGAACTGGACTCTGCCTGCACTCTATGGGATAAAATAGTTTCATCTTTTACTTTTAACAGTATCTACTTTCATTTTCAACAGTATCAGCTTTAAAAATACACACGTAGTAAGGTGACTTTCAAGTATTCTACCAAAAAATCTAAGTATTATCTAGAAAAAGTGTCCCTTAAAAACAGAAAAATAGTATAAATCAGTGTCTTTATTTTACTGTAACTCAAAATAAGACACTTTAAAATGTAGGCATGTCTCTACACACACACACACACACACACACACACACACACACACACACACAAACACACTTCCCAAACTAATAATTTTCCAAAAAAATATTCTTAGTTATATTGACTCTGTATCATTGACTTAAAAAATTTTTGAATATTAACCCACACTAGTCATGATTCAGTAGTGGTTGTCAATCCAGTTTGAAACAGATTAGGTTGGACAATGCTTTGAATGAAAGTACAGAAAACTTATAGTGTTAACATACAACTGGAATACTCTTAACTATAAATGTTCTTTTAAAAAACAGGGTAACTAAGTATTGGGCCCCTACTGGGGAGGACTCAGAGTAAAACAGAAATATAGTGGGAAACTATAAGGCACTATCAGAATTGTTCCTAATCAACAGTGTGCAATTCTGAGATCCTTAAAATCCCAAGGTCCCTGCAAAACATGATGCAGATCACTACACATCAGAGTGAACCAAGCATTGTTTATGATTCTGTGTATGAACACCTCAGAGGCGAGGGCAAGCTTGCAGTGCTAACGCAAATACCGCAGATCCTCTACAGAGTCGTCCTAACCCTTCATCTCTCAAACAGGGTAAGTAGCTCTTTCCTTTACTGTAACATTACATTAAAGTTAAATGCTTTTAAGTGTTGTAGATTATTTTGAGAAATGGTAATGTTAGAAGAAAAATTAAAGTCCATTATTTGTTTAAAATATATTCTAGATTTTAAAGGCAATCACTAATGACAACAGAGGTGCCTGTCACATGGATGCAAGGGAACACGCTTCTTACTTTGCATGGTAATCTGTGGCTGGTTTGAGATCATTTAAAGTGACACTTGTTTCTTCTCCTCTGGGAAAGGGAAAAAAGAATACGTAGTACAATTAGCAATAAGCTCTTTATCACAAATTGTTAACCCACATAACACGGAAGAGCAAGACCAGAAAACACCTACACATAAACACTTCTGTATTTCCCTTCCTTCCCAGTGCTGGACACCAGGATTTCGTAACTGAAGAACTCTGGTACACTTGTCTCATTCACTTCGCCGTTGATGAAGCTGGAAGGAGGCGACCAGGTGAGCAGTACTGTCCTTGCCTGAATGTCTGAGGCCTAGGAAACAAAATGCCAACAGGTGAAAGTGTCTTGAAGCAAATGCACATGCATGATGGGTGGTTCTCTGATGGGCACAAAACTGCACAAAGCAGTCGCAGCCCAAACTACCCGAAACAGTTCACAGCAGGATGCTCCATTGCAGATGAGATGAATCTGTTGTGAAGATGAAAGACAGACAAAATAAAAGACTTATGTAGTTCATTCCAGATCACAATGAACTCTGTAGAGTGCCACAATAAAAGATGGGAGAAAGTAATTTTTAAACTTATCTGAGAGTTCATTTCTCTATTCACCAAGTATGTAACAGGAAGGAAACAAAATGAATTCAGAGAAAAATGAATGAAGGGCATGAATGTTTCAAGGAGACAAGCCATAAATGCACCACATTAAAGAGTGTAGGTACATGCACTGTTATAAAGGCAGCTGTTACAATAAGACACTGCTTTAATCACCAGACAGGAGAATAGGAAAAAGCTAAGTATTCTTAGGTTAAGAGTCTAGAGAAATGGGCATGTAAAATGAGAACAGGAATGTATGTTGTTACAATCCTTGCTCAGGGCTATTTGGGAAACAAGTAATGCCTTCCCCTCTCTCCTTTCCTCCCTCCCTTTCTCCCTCCCTTCCTCCCTCCTTTCTTCCTTCCCTCCCTTCACTCTACCTATTTATCTATCTTGTGTCTCACAATCTATCTATCTAATCTATCTATCCATCCATCCAATCTATTACCTCCATCTATCCATCCATCCATCTATCTATCCCTATCTATCTAATCTATCCCTATTTATCTATCCTATCTATCTTTCTTCTATCTATCTATCTATCTTTCTTCTATCTATCTATCTATCTACCTACCTACCTACCTACCTACCTACCTACCTACCTACCTACCTACCTACCTATCTATCTATCTATCTATCTATCTATCTATCTATCTATCTATCTATCTTAGGTCTTACAATATAGGCCAGGCTAAACCAGAACGTGAGTTCCTCCGGTCTCCGCTTTCTCAATCTTGGATTATAAACGTGTATACTTCCATGGCAGGCTGTATTTACTTTTATATTTAAGAATTTCACTTCAGTATTTTCTCCTCTCAGGACACCATCCTACCAATTGCAAAAGTGCACAAGTACACGCACTTCAAGATGTTCGCTGCAACATGACTGATGGCAAAAAGCTGGAAATAGGGGTGGTGGCCTCTAATACTGATGCTGCCTCTTAAAACATTCCTATTCACGTGTTTGAAAGGAATGAGAAAAGTTTCATTAATATACCACTGATACCTAAGGTTATAGAAAAAAGAAAACCTGGGTAGAAGTTTATAATCGTTTGTAAACAGTAAGTGCTCAAAGACACCTGAAATGTACTATACGAGCAAACTTACTGCTGCCTTTTAGGATTGTTTTTTGTTCATGTGTAGAAGAGGAGTTATAAGAAGAAAAAGACAAGAACTTTTAATCGTTTTATACACACACACATTCTTACTGGAATAATTCTGAGTGTATGTTTCTCTTATAGTAGGAGCCTAATAAAGAAAGTGGTATAGGAATCAGACATAGTTTACAGATTAGCATAGAAGTGGGGCTGGTGAGACGGCTCTGAGGGTAAAGGCACTTGCTATGTAAGCTTTGTGACCCAAGTTTGTGACCAGAACCTACATAAAGATGGAAGTAGAGGAGTGATTTCACAGTGTTCTCCAATTTTCACATGAGTACCATGGCATGCTCACTTAGGGACACATGGGATAAATACAATTTAAAAGATCACATATATATATTTTAAAAAACATGTATGTATGTATGTATGTATGTATGTATTTATTGTATAGGAGTACACTGTAGTGGTCTTCAGACACACCAGAAATGGGCATCAAATTCCATTACAGATGGTTTTGAGTCACTATGTGGTTGCTTGGAATTGAACTCAGGACCTTTAGAAAAGCAGTCAGTGCTCTTAACTGTTGAGCCATCTATTGAGCTCCTCATATATATTCTTAATTATTGTTTCCAAATATAAAATTAAACCACATCACAGGACAAACAAGCCCAACAGTGAATATAACTTTCCCTTTGAAAATTCTCCAAGCATTAATAATTTCCAAATTGCATATTTTCTGCTTTCCGTAAGTCACGGGAACACAAAAGTTTACTCACTGTAATACTGTCATAAATTTTTCAATGGGCTTTAAATGACTCCACATTAAACAGTATCTATCTGGCTATTAGCTGGTAGTTGGGGTAGGCTTTTGTTTTTGTTTAAACATAAACACAATGTTACTGTCACATGCACGTATACCCCCATACACATCCCATTTGGGATCTTGACCTCACAGAATGACAATGTCAACAGGACTCAGAAGGTGGTTACAGAGCTTCATTAACTGGCATCTACCTTATGAAATTCATCTATCTATCAGGCCTGTGGTTGATTACTGCATTTCACGAAGACGGGCAGTAGGAAAGCATTAAGTAGGGAATCATGAGAAGCAAAGTTGCTTGGCCAATACTAAGGGACAGGGACATGGGCGGGGATGGGGGCGGGGGCGTGGACAGGGGAGGGACAGGGAGACAGACGGGAGGAAATAGGCACCTTTGCCTATTTCTGCTTTCTTCATATTTTGTTGAATAAAACGATCATAATCTATGCATTTCATGTTCCACCTTCTATGACTATTAATGGGGCAGTGAACATTTTCATGTAATTTTTAAACAGGAAATATGATTCCAGGAGCACACTCTCTTGTTTCTTTTAGCTGTCAGTGGAAAACTTCTATGGTTAACAGGTTTGAAATTTTTCACTTTGTATGAATATGCAATCTTGTCATAGCCTTTATATGAGCCATTTATAATGTACATACACATTTTTTGTAATAGTTGAAGTGTTTAATCTTTTTTTTCACACTCCAGATTTTATCCCACTCCCTGTCCACCCTTTGACTGTTCCACATCCCATACCTCCCCACAACTCCACGAGGATATTCCCCCTCCCCCAGCCCCCACCAGACCTCTCCACTCTCTGGTGGCTCCAGTCTCTTGAGGGTTAGATGCATCTTCTCTGACTGAACCAAGACCTGGCAGAACTCTGCTGTATTTGTGTTGGGGGCCTCATATCAGCTGGGTATATACACCTTTTTAATGTAGGCCTTTTCTTACATATTTTCTAACTTGTGTTATAAAGACCTGGGAAATACTCATGTTCTCCTTGTCTCACGCTTCACTAAGGAAGGATCCCTTTCAGAACACTCACTCCACGATGAAGTTAACACAAAGCCTAAATGAGAATGACAAAATTCTACATGAAAACAGTAAACAGCAAGAAAACACATGAGCTACTTACCACTGGTTTGACAATGTTGGAAAGAAATGCTTCAAATGCTTTAGTTTCTTCATCTTTTTCTTTAAAAGAATTAAAAAAAAAAAAAAAAAAAAAAAAAAAAAAAAAAAAAAAAGAACTTGAATACTTGAATGCAAAGTTCTCGTCCTTTCCTTTGGCTGTTTTCTAGAATTTAATCCCTAGTCACACACAGGCGTCCGCAGCACAGTTTATCTGCTTCATTTCTGTTGTAAGTGTCACTACCACTCGCACCATGTGCATGTGGACATGCAGGTATGCATGTCGACGCCACCTAACATTGCTGTTCTTACACAGAGTGCTCGCTCACGCTCACTCATAATGGAAACGAACACCCTCTCCTCTGGAAGTCTGCTTGCCATTCTCACATCATCCTTTTCATTGTTCTGCTTTGGACTCAGTGCAGTCTAAGATGGCCTGGAATTCACAACTTTCCTGCCTCAGCCTCCCAAGTTCCAGGATTACTGACATGCACCACCACACCTGGCTTTAACTGGTGAACTGAATACTTGACCACGGTCGCCCAGATAGATGCAATCTGCTGTCATTCATAGCAACCACTGACAAAAAAACAGAACAAAACAAAACAAAACAAAAAAACCCCTTTAGCTCAACTCATTTGGGACATTAGTACACAAAAGGATATTCAGACAGTCTCAAAAACTGGATTTTAGTGAATGTTAACATACAAATCATGAAGCCATTAAAGCATTGATTAAAATGTGCAGAATGAAAAAGAAGATGGAGGCGAGCATAATGAACACTTTGATATTGCTCTCGAAGCTGAGTGCATCCTAGTCGCTGTCAAACTGATCAGCTGCATCATTTGATAACTCAACACAGTAAGAATTAGGAGTATCACGTTAGACAAGTACATTCAAGGACTAAGAGAATTAAGCTGTTAGTATTCGTGAAAAGGCGTGTTAGTCTGCCTCACAGGCACATTTGATGAAATATAGTATGGTCTACCTTTAGAAGTTAAAACAGGCAACAGTATCAAGGAAATCTATGGAAATTAAGATAGGCATCAGTGAGAGGCTTAGCATATAGTCAAAGTACCTGGCACAAACCTCACACTTGAGACAGGGAGACAGGCTACTGTTAACCTGGCTTATTATATTTACCTATAGACTTGAGTCTACTACATGATAAAAAGTAGTGTTCAGAGTTTATATGGTGACAGTCACATGTTAGGAGAAGGATCCAAAGAAAAGGTAAAAGTTCTGAAGCAAAGAGAAGGAGAATACTATAACTATGGAACATGCAGAGAGGATTGGTTAATGACATTACTAGTTATCATGTACTCGTATATAAAGAGGATGGGAAAATAAAAGGCAAAACAGCCTTATCAAAGGACCAGAAACGAGAAATTACATCTTGGTTAGTCAGTTTTCCTATCAAAAAAAACTTCTCAACTAGTAACATTTATGATAATGTGGTATTACTTAATTGAAATTTCCAAATGCTAAAGCAGCTATCTAGCAGTCATTAAGATTATAAAACATTTCTCACAGTTAGGGAAGGAAGTACTAGGCTATGAATTTATGTGGTCCAGGATGAGATGGCTGAAGGGTGAAGATATAATTTTAGCAGTTTAAATGAAAAATATAAGAAACACTCTTGTCCAGAGTTACCTTCTATTTCTGGGTCAACTTGTGTACAGCCTCTCCCTCGCCCCGATCTGTTTCTTGCAGATCCTGTGTTCACACCACTGGTGTTCTGCCCTTTTATAAGTCCGTTGTGTTCACTTATGGGAGAAGGGCATTTCTGAGGTGATGGTGGCGGGCTGCTCATTTTATCTTTCTGTGTTCCTTGTCGATCCTTTAATTTTTTCTGCAAACGTTCATATGTTTTACTAGATCTTTCATCTCTAAAGTTGGACCTGCCATGTGTAGAGTGGGCATCTAGAAGAAGTAAAACACAAGTGTTAAAAATATCACATTCTCCAAATGGATCTGTCACAATAATAGTATAGGCAGTAAGCCTATCATCTCATATAAAATTTATTATAAAATATTATGAGTAGTAATTCTGCAAAACAAAGCTATTTCGAATGTCTCCACTAACAGACTCAAGCTTTGTGGCTTGGTTACAGTTCTATGTAAGTTACCACAGACATTTCTTTCCTTAGCCATTTTCCCAACTATCTATCTGAAGAAAAAGCGCAGTGGTCTGTGGCCGGTGAATAATAAGATCAGGCTGACCTGGTTACAGCTTTTCCTTCGATGTACTGTAAGCTATTATCTCTCGACCTCCTTCAATCTTAACCATATAAAAACCAGTCTAAGTTATAATTCTAAAGCAAAAAAATCATCACTGAAAAAGCTACAGAAGTTAGCAAACAGAAATTAATTGGAGTGTTAAATTTATGTTTTAATTTTCTCTCTGAAAATATGTACTCAGGAAAATATTTAAAAGCCTAACAAGTCCCATTAGCAGTGCTTTCTGAAAATTAGCATAATATTCTTGAAATGAATATTATAAGGATATACAGGATTTACTCTTCATATGAACCAACAAAATTCTCAGAAAGAAACAAAGGAATATATTTGTATGACCTTGGTAAGACATAAATAATATAAACAAAGCAAAATAAACCGAACATTATTAAAATTATGACCTTTTTTTTTTTAATCAGGGATATCACAGGAAAAGTGAAAAGACTGTGGGGTGGGGGGTGGTGGTGGTGGTGGTGGTGGTGGTGGAAATACCTGCAAACCATGGACTTGATAACATAACAATGAAATGTTAATTCTACTAAAGAATGAATATTTACATAGCCAATGAGCATCAGCAAAATAAGAAAAACAAAGAAATCAAAACAAAAAATGAGATAAAATTCACAAAGAACAAGAAAGTACATTTTAGCAAGGATGTGGAAAAACTGGAACCCTCATATACTGCTGATAGAGATAGAAAATGGGGGAACCAGTAAGCAGACAGCATGGCTGGTGCTATTCACACATGCCCCAGCCCTTCTACTCAGAAGTATAAAACGTGCTGGCATTGAGATCTCTGTATGTTTGCAACAGCATCACTAACAGTCAGTTGAAGTATCAAATGTCATCAACTAATGAATGGATGGTACAAAGTGGAATGTGCACACAAATCTCAACTTCCATCATAAAGCATGCTACGACATAGACGAACCTAAGTTAAACCCCAAGCAGAGAATACCACATCTTACATGACTATCATAAATGCCACACATACACTGCTACATGCATGTCAGCGAAAAGTTGGAACAGGCAAAACACAGAGACAGAGTAGCTGAAGGGCTGGCAAAAGAAGAAACACGGACAGAATACTTGACAGGTTAAAGGGTTATCTCTGGGATAGCAGAAAGGGCTTAGAAGTACAAACCCCTCATCTAAGAATAAGAAATCTGAAATGCTCTCAAGTCTGGAACTTTGAGTTCTGATAAGACACAAATACAAAACTGTTGTGGATAGCCCCAACCTCGTGTTTTGATGGTAGTTCCACTCCTGGGAGGGGCTGCAGAGGAGTGAGTATTGTGAACCTTCTGTCCAACTGAATTTGTAAAATAAAGGCTAGAGCCAGTGATTGGGCAGTAGAAGGGGAGGTGGAGAAAAAGGCTTAGGAGAGGAGTCGGAAGAGGAGGAGCTGGAAGAGGAAGTTGACAGGAGAGAGAGGCTACAGAGGAAGGGGGGGGAGGAAGGAGGAGGAGGAGGAGGAGGAGGAGGAGGAGGAGGAGGAGGAGGAGGAGGAGGAGGAGGAGAACGTGGCCTAGAAAAACCGCAAGTTGTAAGGGATCTCATAGCTGGGGAACAGAGTAGTGCAATGGTAAATCTGCCCAATCTAGGCTTGCAGTTATAATCATAAGTATTGAGTTGTGTTTTCCTTGACCGGACTTATTTGGGTCGGAGATTTACCACAACACAAAACATCACACCTGAATGGTGATGGGCTGTGCAAAATTATTAAATATTATATGAAAATTATCATCAGGGTATGTGTAAGAGAGTTTTGTGTTATAATTACTTATATCCTGTTCCTGAGATATCTTGTGTATTAGTGTACATGTGCATGTAAAATATCCAGATTTGGAAACACTTCAGATAAAGGATAATCTGTAGAGAAAAAAATATAAATTTTATTCTTTGTAGAATACAGTAAATAGAAAATTACACCAAAATACAGTTAAAAAGGCCATCCAGAGAATGTCCCATCTGGGGATCCATCCCACATACAGTCACCAAACCCAGACACTATTGTGAATGTCAAGAAGTACATGCTGACAGGAGGCCAATATAGCTGTCTCCTGAGAGGCTCTGACAGAGCCTGACAAATACAAAGGTGGATGCTTGCAGCCAACCATTGGACTAAACATGGGGTCCCCAATGGAAGAGTTAGAGAGAGGATTGAAGGAGCTGAAGGGGTTTGCAACCCCATGGGAAGAACAAAAATGTCAACCAACCAGACCCCCTAGAGCTCCCAGGGACTAAACTACCAACCAAGGAATATTCATGGAGGGACCCATGGCTTCATCTGCGTATGTAGCAGAGGATGGCCCCTGGTCCTGTGATAGCACAATGCCCAGGTGTAAGGGAATGTGAGGACAGGGAGGCAGGAGTGGGTGTGTAGGTGGGAGAAACACCCTCATGGAGGCATGTGGAGGGGGAATGGGTTAGGGGTTTGGGGGGGGGGGAGGTTGGAGGCAGGACCAGGAAATCGGATAACATTTGAAATGTAAATAAAATAAAATAAAATAAAATAAAAAACAATAGAATCTTAAAAAAAATGGCTAACATTATGTGAGAACTATACTAGTACCCTTTTAAAAAGTGTAGTTTGGTTGCACAGATGCATTTACATTTTATCTATTCAAGAAAAGATTGTCCATGGAGAAAATAAAGACTATGTTATAACAGAGTAGATCTGAGAGAATTAAAACCACAACAGCTAACTAACATGACCTTTCAGGGACAATCCTTCGGAGACTCAGCTCCTCCTTCTTCCGTATCTTGGGAATGTTACTGGGGAAAGACATGAGCTAATGTATTTATAAGAACAGTGTACAGTCAAGTCTGACCTCCATAACAGTATGGCTACCAGTGAATCCAAACAACATGTGAGTGGGAAGGAAATGTTGACTGACTAGAAAGCAGCACTGTCAGCTCCTCAGACCTAGAGTCACATTCCCTCCCGAACAGAAAGCCTTGAAGGTGAGCCTGTCTTCCACCATCCTGAGCTGGTCGGTGCATTTATGGCCTTCACTTCCTTCAGAACACTGTGAAGTCTAAGTGTGCACATTTTTACTTAAATTGAGGCTGCTGTAGGTATGTTCTAGCAACAGAACAGGAAGGAGTATCAGAAAGGAGATTCTCAAAGAAGATATAAAACTTGACCTACAAGTAGAAAGGTATTGTTTAAAAGCATAGCAAAGAAAAAAATTATTGAGTTGTGTATGTGCACGCATGTGTGTGTACATTGTCTTTTTAGCAATTTATTAACTGAAGGCAACTTTGGGCTTCTCAATTCCTCACAGAATCCAGGAACTTTTTATAGTAGCATCACAGCCTTTAAGGTTTAAAAAAAAAACCTAACTGTTTAAAAATCTCCTTAGAGGAGACCTGTCGTCTAACACGACCCTGCTAAATAGTCTGTCTGATGTAAATTACATCCAGATTTTATTTACTTAACTGTTTGTTGGAGACCTGTTGCATCATGAAGACAAGGTTCCTAAATAGTGCTTGGGGAATAAAAACGCACTGTGCTATCATTACCATGTATAGTTACCTTTGTATGACACGAAGCAAGCATCTTTTATGTCCAAGTAAGGGATGGCCACAACAAGGCAGGGATGTTTGAGATATCTTACCTACATCTGCATATACTTGTGAAGACTGATACTGTGGCATATACTGGGTTGCCATGTCGCCAGCTCCAGTCACTGGTGAGTACATATGACGTGGTGGAGGGGGCATCATGGTTGGGACGGGAATGAAACCAGGCAGAGGAGGATGTGGGGAGCGGTGAATAACTGTGTGGCCACCAGGATGAAACTCTGGTGATTGTGGAACCACAACAACTCTCCGAACACCATTGTCTTCAATAACCTATAAAATGAACATCAGGTTACAAGTCTCTTCGAAGAAAATAAATGATTCTCTTCAAATGTACTCAAGTAAAAACATGTGGACTATTAGGATTCAAAAGACCGAGAGTAAGCATGAAAAAATGTACTCAACACATTAGGGACTAAATCAGCACTAAACAACAAAGCTCTTGCCATATAATACGAATGTTATCTAAAGCAGATCTTAAAACACCAATAAGAATGACTACACTCTGCATGAATGCTGAGCTGGGATACTGGGTATTTAACTTATGTATTAGATACATTTGGTGGTTTGGGCACAACGGGGTCAAGAATTTCATTTTCTATACCATAACTGAGGGTGGATCGAAAACAAGTTGTAAGAAGACTAAAGAGCACCAGGTATCTTAATAAAAGTATTTGTGGCATTACAGCTTAAAATTACATTCCCCCTTTTCTAGAACTCAGCAGGGTGGGGTGATGTATACTTGAAATCCCACTACCTAGTGAGGCAATAGGATCCCAGGGTTCCATGCCAGCCTGATCTACACAGTGATATTCTGTCTGAAGAAACCAACAAACCAAAAAATGCTCCCCACCCTATACTGCCACATTCTAAACTATTACAACTCTGATAACCAATTTTTAAAAAAATAATAAATCCCCTTTGGATCTCACAGGACTTTTAGGAATATGAGGGCTTTAGGACAGACAAGAATACCTAAAAGGCATAAGATTTTTAATCTCAAAATTAGGAATCCTTTCACAACCAATGGTTAATAATATATCCAGCATTTCAGAAAAACAAAATTACACAAAAATGTTCATTTAAAAACAAATTCTTTTATATTTAAGGACGGCAAGTCTTGTATTTGGTAAGTATAACATTTATATGGATACAGATCAACCTGAGTCACTTTCTACTGAAGTGTGATAGGATTTCTCAGCAACACTGGACTGGAATACCAAATGATTTCACTGTTTATATGTAATCTATTTAGATTATGTATTACACAATACATGGTATTTCTATGTAACTGCTGAGTCTGCATTGTATCTGCTTTCCAGTGAAATGAATGCCTCAAATCTTCAGGCAAATATACATCATGTACAGCACATGGAAACAGATGCATCTAGAACCCAACTTGAAGGGAGTCTGGAGTGGTGTATACCTTTTTCAGCCTCAACCCTAAAAGAACGCACATTAGTGAGATCTTGAAACAGACTGAGTGAACAAGACCCCAATGTCTGCCTGCCATGGCAGCATGCCCATCATTATTCATCTCACTCCTGATTCCTAGAAGACAACTCACCCTGAAAGGATTTCTAGTTTTCAGTATTGTTCCAACTGCCTTTCTCTGCGTTGTGTCTTTGTGTGGTATGCATGTGTGCACATTCTCATGTATGTAAGGGTGAAGGTATATGTGCATATATGTGTCTCCGTGGAGGCCTGAGGTTAATGTCAGGGATCTTAATTATTCTTCCACCTTATTATTTTGAGGTGGAATCTCTTAATCAAATGCAAAGCTTGCTGACCATCCAGTCTATTAGCCAGCCTCCCCTGCTTCTGCATTCCCAGGCATTCCTGTGGTTTAGTCCCCCTGCTTCTGAGGCAAGTGCCAATGAGCCATCTCCACAGCAGTCAGCCTTTCTAATCTATTTTTCTTCTTCACCAAATCCTACACTCTAGCTGCAGTGAGAAGGGTCTTGAAAATGACTTGTCGTTCTGTAGCTTGTCCTTCTGTTGAAATTATTTTCCTTTTCATTTTGTTTCCTCTTAATCTACAAACAGGTGAATCCTATCTATCCATCCATATATCCAGATATAACATTATCTCTTCTATTTAAAAATATTTTTGTGCAAAACAAAGAAATGGACATAGTGTATTTTTGTAGCATAGTGATATAACCTAGAGTTGTCTAATCTGTTCGCCATGCTCTCTAGAGAACATTTGGTTGTGTCTGGGGACATTTTGGGGTCTTTTGGAGTACAGAGGTCAAGAATGCTGCTATTTGTCTATTAACACAGGGGATGAACCCTGTGTAAAAATTACCCAGAGAAAATATCTACAGCAGCAGGACTGGAAATCTTGCTACAACCTTCTATTTGATTGGATTATTTTGGCTGCTGAATTGAGACTAGAGACATGAATGACAAAAGTGAGGAAACTTCTGAAAGCCACCACTGTTGCCTAGGCCAAAGCTGATGGTGGACTACTGTAGGCTACAGTGTGTGGGTCAGGGTCAGGCAGGAGGGGTTTACAAGTGGCCCACATACGCATGTATTTAAAGGCAAGAACTTAGCTGATGATTCCATGTGGGAAGAGAGGATAAGACTGTGCTCACTAACTGTGATGAGCAAGGCTGGGGCAGACAAGTTAAGAGTTTATGGGGTTTAGTATTCAGAGTTTTAAAAAAGATTCAACGTTAAGAATTTTATAAATTTCTAAGCCATCTAAGTGGTAATGTTTACTAGACTAGTAAGAACCAGTTTGCACTTCCAGAAAGATCAAAGGACGGCCTGTGCAGCAGGAAGAAACCACAATTCCCTTGTAGAGTTTAGAAGTTTGTTAAAATGAAGGCTCAACCTGTAAAAAGCTAATAGGTCAGGTAGATGGACAATAAGAATTGACCACCGATTTAGCTAATGGGTTATAAAACTGTGACCCCCCATGAAAACAGTTTTGGGAAATTGAGGGGAAACTGGCTGGGGTGAGTTTAAAAGGGGAAGTAGAGAGGACTAGAGCTCACAGCAGGATTCTGGAAGTCTTGCAAAGGGGAGACAACAGTGGACAAATACAGAAACAGGGTGATGGCTGTTAACAACAGTAGACTGGAGACATTTTATTTGTTTTTCACTGTTTGTTCATTGCAAATTATTTAATTCTTACAACAATACTGTAAATTAGATACTATATTATCTCTATTTTAGATGAAGAAATGCAGGCAGAGAGATGTTAAATAGATTGCCCAGGGCCATACAGGTAGCAGAGTGTGGGTACTGAAGTGAGAATTCAGGCAATTTGACTCTAACTCCAGATTCTTACTAAAGCAGAGGCCAAGCTGAGGATAGTGGAAAGTTATGACTAAATGGGTTCCTGGCTTTAGTTTTCATCATGTGAAGAGTTCTGTGGATGACGGAATATGAGCGTATTTGGAGTCACCGAGCCCTATACCTAAAATTGTTAAGTTGGTAAAGTATGTGCTACGTGTTTACCACAATTACAAAAGGAAAATTGTAACAGCAGAAATGCCACTGGGAAACACAAACCAAACCAAACCAAACCAAACCAAACCAAACCAAACCACCAACACAAAAGCAACGAATATCTGTACCAGAACCAAAAGAACACAGACCACTTCAGTACTTTAATGAATGATTTAGGAGGCTATAACTTCAGACCGAGGCCCAGAGACCTCAAAACTGTTTCAGGTCTCCAGAGGCCTAGCTGTTAAGAAACAGCCAGCATGGAGACACTGAATTTCACATCAGCTGGTCCTCCAGCTGGAAGGAGTAGAGTAAAAGCAGCAAGGTAAGTAAGATTGTTAATAAAAATTAAAACAGATAAGCAATTCCTTAACTACAGGTACCATCTAATCTTAATTAGGCAAACCCTTATTTCTTCCATTGGAGGCAAAAAGGTTGTGCTCAGAATTTGGCATTTTATTCTGTAATATGTGTTTTCTTGGCCTCAGTGACCAATCTTTCTGTTTTGTTTTTCTTATTACCTGAAACAGTACTGGATTTTTTGAAAAAAGAAATGATATGTATGATTAGAAATATAAACACTCAGTTCAATTAGAAAGTTCATGTCTCCTTTTCACTCATCACCACACTGACTCTTAGGTGACTTTCTCCAATCTTTGCTTCCTTCTCAGGCTTGACAAACTCTCCACCTTGAAGTTTTAAATGATAAATACTAGTTAGTACTTGAGCACCCTGCCAGGAAATCTCTATTTCCTGACACCCAAGTGCTTGTATATGCACAGGCACACCAACAAGTCAGCACACAGCCTCCACCCTCTTGTCCTCATCTCAACTCCTGTACCTTTTCTTCTAGTCTTTCCAGACCCCAGCTCTTCCCGGGAGGGAGTCTGGCTGTTTTCCAAAGACAGTATCGGGATCCACTAGGATGCAGAAGCTTTGAAGAATGTACTGATTCACCACTGGCTGCTGACAGAATGTAAACTTAAAAAGCAAGCACAGCTTAAGAGTAACTTGAAACTTATAATTAAGCTAACATGGGTCTTTCCCCCACTTTACAAAATCTACAATCCTACAGGAACCTTCTCATCTGAACCACTACCTCCATGGCATTAAAACAAACAAAAAGATTAATGGCTAAGGAGGGTCTGCTTTATATCCCAGGCTAGCTTTGAACCTGGTCACCCTGTTTCTACCTCTCAAGCCCTGAATTAGTTATGAGCTACCATGTCTGTCTCAAGAAGACCATGTACATGTGGAAGTCAGTTGCTGACATGAGAGGTTTTCCTTAACAGATATATGCCCACTCTATTTCCTAAGGTAAATTCTTTCACTCAAGCCAGTGTTCTCCAATTCTGTTGGTCTAGCTACTCAGTTTGTGCTAGGGAATCTTCTGTCTCTGTCTTCAAATGCTGGAATCATGCCTCATTCCTCCTGATGATGATGACTATTGTTGTTATTTTTTATGAAGGTGCTTGGGGATTTAACTCTGGTCCCCAGGCTCGTCAGCAAGCACCTTGACTACTATGCCATCTGGTAACCCAAGGAGATTTTTTTTTTTTGAAAGTTGATGGGTAAGTTTATTTATTTACTTATTTATTTTTTACTTTTATTGGATATTATATTTACATTTCAGATTTTATCCCCTTACTCTATTCCCCCCACCACCCAGAAACCCCCTATCCCATCCCCCGTCCTCCTGCTTATATGAGGATGTGCCCCCACCTAGCCCCCCACTCCCACCTCCCAACCCTCAAATTCTCCCCCACTCGGTGTTCAGCCTTCATGGGACCAAGGATCTCCTCTCCCACCTATGCCTGACAAGGCCATCCTCCTCTACATATACAGATGGAGTCATGGGTCCCTCCCTATGTGCTCCCAGGCTGGTGGTTTAGACCCTGGGAAGCTCTGGTTGGTTGGTATTGTTGCTCTCCTCATGGGGCCACAAACCCTTTCAGCTCCTTCAGTCTTCTAACTCCTCCACTGGGAACCCCTTGATCAGTTCACTGGTTAGCTGTGAGCATCTGCCTCTGAATATGTCAGACTCTGGCAGATCTCTAGGGAGACAGCTATATCAGGCTCCTGTCAGCATGCACTTCCTGATATCCACATTGGTGTCTACCTTTGGTGACTGCATATGGGATGGATACCCAGGTGGAATGGTCTTCAGTTGGCCCTCCTTCAGTTTCTATCCAACACTCTGTCTCCCTATTTGCGCCCCAAAGAGGATTTTTGATGATACCATCCAGGAATTACAGTCAGGTATTTTATAAACTTTTCAGTAAGTCATTAACTTCATTACTAAAATGCTAAGGTAGTCCATGCTGCAATGCAAGGCTCTTAAGAAATAAGTTCGTATTTGTAAGTGAGTTGCAGTTTCTTCTGTTCTTGTCATCATTTGCTTTGTTAAACTTTACAATTCTCTTACTTTGTTCCCCCTTTGCTATCTTAACTTCTCTGGCAAATATTTCTGCCTCTAAGTTGTATGTCAGTCTCTTATAGCCTTCTCTTTCTTGTTAAGGGGCATGAACAGCTTATTATTATACCCAACAAAAAGGACAGACTCTAGAGAGTATCAAGGTATACATATATATGGTCTTGGCTTACCGACCACAAAGCATCTTTTCTAAACAGCCTGTCTGGTTTGAAGCTTTCTTCCTACTTTCTAAGGGCAAACATACTAGAAATCTAATAGCTGAGGTTGTTCACAGTGTAAAACGCTAAAAGGAGACTAGACAGTGGTTATTAATATGTGTGCCACTTCATTTCTGCCAAACCAAACAACCTTCATTTTCTTATAGCCATACATATGCCTCAGTCTTTCCTTCTACTCCTGGCTTCTCGATGTGCTAGCATTACACTCATGTGTCAGGTTTTGGACAACGTGTCAAGTGCTTAGCTGTGAGTACAATGTGGATCTTCAAACTGGGGTGTGTTAACTGGGGATAATGAGAACATGAGCATATAGTCTTATTGTACACTTACAATATTGCCAAAGACTGTATTTCTGTGTTTGGATTATCTCATATATATACTTCAAACTAATAAATTCCCTAGAGAAAATCTTGATTTTTTTTAAGTTAAGATAATAGTAATAAACTCACTAGTTTCCCACAATCCTTCCACAAAGATTATTATTAAAATTCATTAATTTATTTGACAAATATTTGTGGGACACATGCTATATCTGAGTACAAGAATGTAAAATTAATTAAAAGGCAACTCCTATCTCTAAGGAACCTAAGATCTTGTGGAAATAACAGAAAACTTAGTTTCTCCCCATCTAGGGAGTTAGAACCTCAATCTGGAGATAATGGACTGACTTCTAAGTATTTATTATGCTAGCTGTTTGGTGTTGAGGATAGAGTAGCTGGAGTCCCTAAATGAGCTGGGTAACTTTGGCCTCACTGTCTATTTGTATTCAGTTCTACCTGCCTGTGCACTCATCCTAGGCTTTGGTATACTTTCATTTTTGGGCACCTGCAATGGCAGTTTCTGTTTCTAGAATCAGTTTTCAAGCAATAAAGGCAAGGCAAATGCCTATCTTTCTTTAGACACAGCTTAACACCTTCCCCAGGGCTTGCTCTGCCATGTTGTTATGGAACACATGCCAACTCTGCCTTTGCTCTCCTTGTAATAGACTCATTTGTCTACTGACTATGCTTTTTGTTTTTGTTTTTCTTTGGTTTTTCGAGACAGGGTTTCTCTGTGTAGCCCTGGCTGTCCTGGAACTCACTCTGTAGACCAGGCTGGCCTTGAACTCAGAGATCTACCTGCCTCTGCCTCCCAAGTGCTGGGATTAAAGGCGTGAGCCACCACCGCCCAGCGTGACTATGCTTTTTGTTTGCTTCTTCAAAACAAAAAACCAAACCAAACCAAACCAAACCAAACCAAACCAAACCAAACCACCTTTGTAACCTTTAGGGGAGGTAGAGTCTTGCCTCTGTCATTCCCAAGGATGGCTGATGCATATACCACTGCATATCTGTACAACGCTGTTGTATATATAACAACTGGGAAACATTAATCAACAAACATAAACACAGGTATGCCAATAAAGACGACTAAAGGCTTGAAAAATCTGCTTCTACACTCATGATTGAGTGAGATGAGAAGGTTGAGGGTTGTCATAAAAACAAAGTATTGTAAGACAACAGAATAGGCTTGGCACAGGGATTCATTCCTCTAATTGCAGTACTGGGAAACAGAGTCAAGCACATCATGAATTCAAGGCCAGACTAGCTACTCAGTGAGAACCTATCAAACAGTAAGCCAAAAAAAAAGAGCCCCAAATAAACCACCACTACCACCCCCAACAAAATTCAAACCACCACCGCCTCTACAAGAATACCCCATAACTGGAATAACTGTCCCACTCATGTTTATGTGAGCAGCATGTCACTCAGTTTGGCAATGACCACACTCAGTAAATGTTTGAACTGAAGTATGCTTGAGAACGGTGTCTGTGTAAGTGAATAGAGTTCTGAGGAAGAGCAACAGAGCATGTCAGGCATAGGTCTGGAATACAGCAGTGACAAGTTAGTTAAGCCTATATAGAATGGGAACTATAGTAAATGGAGGGCTCAGTGCGTTTAAGCAGTGACAGTGACCAGAGGCTAATCTACAAAGATTACAGGGTACTTCTTAAATATACAATCTTGTGTCTTCATCTCATTACAAGGAGGGCACACACAGTCAAGAAAGCTGACATGCTCAAAACCCACCAGGCAGCAAAGGTTTGAGATAAAGGATCCAGCTTTTCTGATAGTCCAGGCAATGCCTATCTTCCCATATCAATTTCTGCTGTCACACAGAGGAATGTTTCATAATCTAAACAAGAATCTACCACAACAGCCTACTGATATTCTGCTATAGTCAAGGAGGAAGAAGACATGGTTTGAAGAGCACTTAAATGCAAATTCACTTTCTAGAAGAGACTGAGTATTCCCTAATAGGGACTTGATTCAACAAGCACTGAGCACAAAGAATCTCAGTAGTGGAAAACACTGAGCATCTCAGTGCTACAGTTTGATTCCATTTCCAGTATATGCAACCTATCTATACTTAATTCTTTAAATTGGCAATTCATGTGAGATTTTGTTCAGGTGGCACTGATCTCAGTCTCAGGACTGCAGGGAATGGCTACAGTGTAAACAGTAATGATATCCCTCAGTCCTCAGGGTTGCAGGAAGGGAGGGCTTCAGTCTGGATTACAGTGATCTCCTCAGTCGCAGGTCTGCAGGCTTAAGTGCTCTTCTATGGGAAGCAGATATAGTATCAAACACATGCAACCCAGCCTCTTAGGAGGCAGGAAGACTGTAAGTCTGAGGAAAGCCTGGGCTAGAAGGAGAAATGGAAACAAATTCTATTCACCACAATGTGTCCACGTGATAACTGGAAGTACCCAAAGGCTGTTCTATGAAACAAGCTGGAAGCACTATCCTGGCTTACTTAAAGTCATTCATCTAAAGAGCTCTGTGTAGGTAACTTAGTTACACAATTTGCATATTCAAGGAGACAAAACACTTCTTTTGTTATTTAGTGCCCAAAGGCAACTCTGAGTGGTGAGTACTACCAATGTATTCTTCTCTCCTTCCCAAATATAGTAAAATATTTGAAATGGACTTACAGATGGTACTGCTCTGGATAATATCCAGATCTTTAACTGGATTATTTTCACCAGAATCAATGTCAAGGAGAGTAACATTATCTACCTATCTACCTACAAACAAACAAACAAAGAAATACAACACCAAAAGCATACCTGTGGGGCATATCCAGGAGGCACATAAATAGGAGGCACGGAACCATTTGGGGACATCATTGGAACCTGAGCAGGACCTGAATGGGTTACAGAAATGATGTAATAATCCATCAGTGCTTAGCAAGGTGAGGCAGAGAACAATAGAACTACTTCACCCAAGCTAGACATTAAGCTAGCAGTGGCTGTAATCTTAAACCATGGAAAGAAATTAAGATTACCAAGTTTTTATATACCATTTACTTTATGTTTCATGTAACATTTTACTATAAGTTATATATAATAACATATGTAAGTTTTTAGTAACATTTACTTTATGAAATGTATGTATTATCTTTAAGTACATCTATATTTCTCAAACTTGCTCAGTTCTTATACTTATGGGTAACACTTAGAACCTAAGATTTACAGGCTTTCCAACATAAATACTTAAAGTCAGTTTATAATCTCAAATCATTATTTACTGTACAAATACCCCACGTGACTCTAATGATTGTGCAAGTAGGAAAATCAAACTGAACTTTGTATTAAAAAAAATCATTAGAAATTGAAAAGGACCTCCCCCAAACACACATGCACAAAGGCAGAAGAGGGAGTACTGAGAGGAGAACAGTGAGGTCTTTGAAGGGTTCTTAAGAGTAAAGACTTGTGCAGTGTAGAGTGGTCCTGTCCGTGGGGTTAAGAACAGTTGGAGGAATGTACATGTGCATTTACTCTGAGAAAAGTTTGCTTTCCCGGAATACAGACACATTCCAAACAATGTAAACTTCATTTGCGTTCTATCTTTTACTTTTATGGTGTCATCTTTCCAGATAACCTTTATAAATGTGATCTTATTCTTATCCTTTCTGAGAATAAAATAAGTACTCTTAGAAGTTTTATTCTTTCTAGAACAAAACCTCACTTAACCTTTTAGAAAAATACTTCATGTGGATCTTTTCTCCCTGTAACTTTAGCCTGCAGTATTCCATATGCTCCAGTTTTTAATCATTTGAAAGAAATAATTCTTTTCTAAGAAGAAAACGAATCAGACAGATTTAGTGAAAAAAATGTCTGGGGGGTGTGTGATCTCTTTTACAGGCAGAAAACTGGCTGGTGATGTGAATGGCACCACTGGTCAGGGCCACTGTGACTGAGAGGCAAGCGGGTCTCAGCAAATTCAGATTCCAGTCTCTCTAGGGAAGGGTGAGGGGAGGTCAAAGCAACCTGGGGTGATAGGGGGCCATGAAGAAAGAGAAAAGAAAATGTTGGGCTGGAGAGATGGCTCAGTAGTTAAGAGCACTGACTCCTCTTCCAGAGGTCCTGAGTACAATTCCCAGCAACCACATGGTGGCTTATAACCATCTGTAATGCTTTCTTCTGGTGTGTCTGAAAAACAGCTACAGTGTACTCACATACATAAAATAAATAAACCCCCCCCCAAAAAGAAAATGTTAAATGGGCTTCAAGAAGAAAATGACAATCATGACAAATACGGGGAACTGAAGAGAAAGGGGAGGAAGAAGAGGAAGAGAAGAAAAATGAGAGGAGCAGGAAGGGAGGAAACATTAAATAGAGAAAAGGAGGGAAAGTAAAGGGAGGAAAAAAGAGATGGAAGAACAGGAGGGAGAGCAGGGCTGAGGTGGTTACTAGAAAGCAAGCAGAGGGAGTGCAGACTACTGTTGTATACTGTGATACCTACACAATGTCAACCATACTCTTGTCTAAAAGAAACCTGGAAAATGCATGGAGCTGCACTGCTCAGGCCTGGCCTGCAAGTGTTCTACAGCTAAGTAACAGCACAGCCTCAGAGTAAATGAAGGTCTTCCGACTATTACCTTAAAACTATATTTTATGTGAGTGTTTTACCTTCATGTGTGCTTGTCCATGTGTGTGGTGCCTGTGAAGGTCACAAGAGAGTGTTGGATGCCCTGAACTGCAGTTATGGATGGCTGTGAGCCACCATGTGGATGCTAAAAACTGAACCCAGGTCCTTGTTTAAGAGCAACAAGTGGTTTTAAATCCTGAGTCACCCTCCAGCCCCTCTAAAATATTATCTTAATTATAATTCATGAACACTATTATAAGCCATGTTTTAACATATTTTTTCTCTTCATAATCATTTAATCAAGCAACTATATTCAACATTGACCATTTTCCAGACAGAAAATGAGGCAGAAGGAACTTAAGTTTGTCCAAGGGGTATAGCTGGAATTTAAAAAGCTAAGAGTTTCATTTCTCAAGATACACGTCACATGAACATTGAAATGCTACTGTCAGTAACTGCTCAGAGTCATTAGGTCTTGCCCCTAAGGAAATTAAAGCTACCTTTGATTTTATTTCCTTGAAAAACACAACAGAAAGCAGAAACACAATTCTAAATTTAAGTAAACATTACCTATTAGTTTGCTAAATAGTACTTGTGAGAGCCTCTTTAAAATCTCTACACAGAAAGGCTTCAATTCGAAACAAATATCTGCTCTCTGGAGAAGGGGACAGTTGTACACTAATGGTCATTTTATTCATTAAGTCACATAAGCCAGTAAACAAGCCTTCTAAATTGTAAGATCCATCTTAGACATTATTTATAAAATGTGAAAATTGGCTGAGAATCTGAGATTGTATTGAAAATTGTATTTGTTTGCTTAATAGCGGAAATTAATGCTTACTGAGCACTGATTATGTGCTAAGCGTAGACTGCAGGCTCTTTGCACCCACTGCAAAGTTTAATCTTGTGTCAAGTCATTAATGTTAGACAGAGATTGATGAAGAATATGTAGAAATGAAGGAAAGCAGAACCGTTCTTTAATCAAAACAATTAAAACCGGTGTTTTGTTTCCCTGTGGCTATTAGAGCAGTAACTTTCAGGTGATGCACCCACAGCTCCTATCTCAGCCTCCTTAATGCTAGGATTACAGCATGTGCCACTGTACTCAGCTCACAGTTTACTTTGATAGCTGCTGAAGCAAGTCATCATTCAGTTTCACAAAAGATGTGATCACTTTGACTACTTAAGTAAATTTTCTAATTGGGAGGCAGAAATGCCACACAGATTTTAAAAAGGTAATTTAGCAGTGCTCTGTTCATTTATCTAAAATAATGGTGGGATATCTTCAACATTGAACACAAACCTGCCACACCCCCCAATAAACAATAAACACAAGTACTGGTATTCAGATCCACAGTGCTGGCAGCACCATTTTACTAGTCCTGTGTCTATAGTAGCAGAACTATAAACCCCTGCACACTTATTAACATAATGCTTGATTATCTCCTAGGTCCAACAATACTTTGTAACTCAGAAATTTCTAGAAGATTAACTACAAACTGTCTTAAATTTCAATACAACAAAGTAGACTGTGTTCAGGGAAGAAGCCAAACCTGTTATAGGAGTACATAAAATGTACACCTGGAACAAGAAAGCTGTACGTGAACAATTGTAGGTACACCTAACAGCTCCTTCAGAGTTGACAAGCTTTAGGCAAAATCTACTCCAAAGCACAAATGATTGCATTGCTGTTAAGGGCCTACTTTTTATTTTAAAAATCTGCAAAAGAGGGTACAATTCTATTTGTCATTTGCCTTAAATTTGAGAAACTCCCCACCCCAATTCTTAAAAGGACCATCAATAATTTATATCTAGTTCATTTTACCTAACATAAACTAAACCTACTGTTTCCTTGTTAATCTATATTCATATTCAAAAATTTTTTCTTTCTTTTTTTTTTAAAAGACAAAATAAAACTACAGATTTGGCCAAGCATTTAAATTAAATATGCAACGGGCTGCTGACTGCTGCTGTGCACAATGGCTTCCAAATTATCTGATGCCAATTTTCAGATCAGTCTTAAAAGAGAAAACACGAATAAAATCAAGAGGCCAGCCAGAATGGGACATGCTGTGAAATTTAAAATCACTCTAGCTCATAGAGTCTACAATTTTCATAACCGCGTAACAATTTGTAGTATTTTTAAAGCGAACAGATTTGGCATTAAAAACACACAACACAGCTTTAGGTTAATACAAAGCTTCCTGTATTTTAAAATAAAAGCGAATGTTCAAAAACAGCAAATCTTACCACTCATTTTGTTTCTACAGGAGCAGCAGCCAGCGAACAAGAAAACCCAACAAGGAAACAGCGTAGTACACGTTAGCAGCTTCAATTGGAGAACAGTTTCTCGCTCCCCCACCCCCACGCCCCAAAGCTGGTAAGAGGAAAAGATCCTTTGACCGAGTCACGTGACCGACATCACATGACCTGCAGTGAACCGGGAAAGACCGGGAGAGGAAACAGCGCAAAGCGTCCGCTCCGGTGCCACAGAAACAAAATGATTTAAAGGCTTCTTCAGCAGCTTTTCTGAATGCACCGCGTTCTGCCTAAAGAGCCAAAGTAAACGCTAATCAAAAGAACCTGGTGGATACGCATTTGATGGAAAACCATCCTCTTTTGTGTTTCCGGTTTGACTAACCCAGACTGCTGCTGGCTTTCACATAGAAAGTTTGGGGTAAAATTAATTCCAAAGCCTTGATCCAAAATATGAGTGTATAATTTGTGAGCATTTCATACTTAATATTTAAGCAGTGTCTATAATACACAGAGAACTGCCCACACAATAGAATTGAATGACAAGTTCCTTACGGTGGAATATATTTTAGGCTTGTTTTGCTTTTCCTTGAAAGCTAATGAAGGCTTCTGCTTTTATTGTCAGTTTATTTCTTTTTAATGATTACTTTAAAAATAGAACTTACTCTTGGCATTAAGAAAAGATTCTTAGTGGATAGTATTTCTTGCTCATATTTATAAAATACACATCCCCAAAAGCAGGAAAGTGAAAAATACTCAGTTAATAGAGGTGAAACTTAAAATTTCTTTTGGAAAAAAAAATATGATGTCATGTAAATTACTTAAGGTGTCCTATAAATTCAGAGGAACTTTATCAATCGCTCACACGTACATACAGATAATGGCTGGGATCTGTCACTTGTAGCACAGTGGGGAAAATGGATCGGGGTAGTGGAGATTCTGAAAGTTAAAGTGAGCTCCGATACTTACTAGCATGGCAATGTACAACTTTTGGACTCTGTCTCTTGTGGAAAGGTTAAATTGATCAACCTCAAAGCACTGTTGGGAGAATCAACTTAGACAAACTAGTGCATATACACTGTTTGGTGCCACTCAATAACTGATAGCTATTGTTAAGTAAAAGTATGATCATTGACTCTCAAAATTAATGATTACACAGTTGAGAGGGACCATCTGCAGTACCCTATTTGTTAACACAAGCAGAGACATCATTACTAGAGAAGCTGAGGCAGGAGCAGCTAAGTAACTTGTTAAAGACACATAGGCAAAGACAGGGTTGCTTCATACAGTGATAATCCCATGTTAAAGTGCAGGCCCTATTTAAAGGCCCAGTGTCTCTCCTAAAGGTAAAAACAAACAAACCAACCAACCAACCTGGCAGGACACAGCCCTGGCAACTTGACTCAATAAAGGGATGTCGTCAGACACCCCAGAGGAGAAGAGACACTTGCTCAAAGTAGAGAAGGGTAACTGTTGACCTTTTATCCAGGTCTACATGCATTTGCCCCAGGCTGTGGGATGGGCACTTATTCCCATCCTCTCTCACTAAGGCCACTCTGCCCTCCTATGCTGAGTATTCTGACAGTGAGCTGTTTTTTTTTTTTTTTTTTTTTTTTTTTTTATTTCTGCCCCAACACTAGCTGTCAAGACCATGACTTTGAGATCTATGATTTCTCTGTTCCTTTACCTGCTTTGTTCTTAAAGCTGCATCTGGAGGTCCAGCTTGAACTTAGTTCTTACAACTATAACTACATCCTGTTTCACAGCTTATCTTACCAAAATTAGTATAGAGACCTAATACTCTCTTTTAAATTACTAATAAAGCTTTGTTAGACAATATTTGATGGACAGAAAGGAAAATCATGGCAGTCATCAAGCACACTGAAGTGACTTCCCTAACCCTAAGCAGCAGACCCAGTGATGAACACTGTTGGGCCTACTCTCTATCGAGCCATGCTGTACCTCTCATGCTTCTGCTCCTCTACATTTTCTTTTATCTTACCTTTACAGTTTTCTAGTTGAGAAGGATATTGACCGTAGACTGCTTAGCTAGCCTAACAATGCACAAGGTCCTAGGTCCGATTGAAGTATCATGAAAAAAAAATCTAAAAGGAAAACAATCCTTTATCTAATCAATTTAATTAACTTAATTTTGGGGCTTATAAAAATTAGTATTATCTTCTGTAATTTCATCCTCCAATGCTGGATTCTGTCTAGGTATTTGGGACAGATTAGTAAATGAAAATAGATAAGTCTTACACTTGAAGAGGTAGCTCAGGGTAAAGATGCTTGCTGTTAGCACTTGACAGCCTGAATTCAAACCCCAGTTTCCACATGATGGAGGAACACAACTGTACTCCTGCAAATTGACCATATGCACACCTTGGCACTTATACCCTTGTCTTAAAGTTTCATCACTATGAAGAGACACCATGACCACAGCAACTCTTATAAAGGAAAATATTTAATTAGGACTGGTTTACAGTTTCAGAGGCTTAGTCCAGCATACATACCAACATGGTGCTGGAGACAAAGCTGAGAATTCTACATCTTAATCCATGGGCAGCAAGGAGAGACTGTGCCACACCACGCCTAGCTTAAGCATCAACCCCCTCAACCCTCTAGTGGCATACTTCCTCCAACAAGGCCAAACCTCCTGGTAGTACAATTCCCTATGGACAAGTATCCAAACACACATCTATGAGGGCCATTCCTATTTAAGCCACAACCTCATTTTTAAAAATTTTAAAATAATGAATACATAATAAATCAATCAGATTGAGATGAACCATATATGTTTACAAGTATGTATGTTGAAAACATGTCTGAAGGTAGTAAATAATATGACAAAAGAAAGAAATAGAGCAGGGTAAGATGGACAGTTTAGTGCAGAGAGATGCTGCCTGGCAGAGCTAAGAATTAAAATTCAAAATAGTGATCAGTCTCAGGTTCATTGAGAAGGTCACTTCTGAGCAAAGATTAAATGTGAGAGGGTATGTGAGGAAAAATCATTTATTCATAGAAAAAGCAACCAGAACCAAATCACTAAGGGACATGGCCAGGGAGGTAGTGCAGACACAGGAAAAATATTCTCCAGGGCCTTGTAAGACACTGTCAGGTCTTTGGATGTTACTGTGAATGAAACAAGGTAGCCACTGATGACTTTAAGACATATTATCGAAATTATATCTTAAAAGTAGTCATCTAACTTACACACATTGCTTGCTGGTCTATGGTGCATTACTTGAAAAACCCAAATTAAGCATTTTTTTGTTTTTGTTTTTGTTTTTTTTTTTTTTGTTTTTCAAGACAGGGTTTCTCTGTAGCCCTGGCTGTCCTGGAACTCACTCTGTAGACCAGGCTGGCCTCGAACTCAGAAATCCACCTGCCTCTGCCTCCCAAGTGCTGGGATTAAAGGTGTGCACCACCACTGCCCGGCAAGTTAAGCATTTTTATATAGTAAAATTTCCAGTAACAGGAAGCACAAAGGACTGGACCTAGAGTATCCATGCAATATGAAGGCACTTGTATGAGCCCCAAAATGGATAAAATGGGCTTGGGGATAAGAAGATGCCAAGATGTGGACATGTGACATTTAAGATGTTCCAAGGGCATCAGGACACAATGCCTCATCCAAGAGACCACTGCCTTAACTATTCTGGGATTCAAAGCTATAATCTGAGAGATAAATTCCATTGTCTCTGATAAATGGGCATTTAATCTATGAGCCTTGCTAACACCACTAAAGGACAAGTGGAGACAGACTAGATTCTAAAGGGGAGAGATTTCTGAGATCTCTTGGCCCACATCTTTCATTAAGAGGCTCTTTTATACCAAGGAAGAAAAAATGCTAGAATTAGGATACGGAACTGCTATTTTTGAAGGACAGTGCCAGATACTTTCTCTAATATATCACATTCCTTTTAGCACACATTGAATGAGAGGTTCTACCAATTCAGTCTCACTACTACTTAGAATGCAGATTTAAAAATTTGAACAGTCCCGCCAGGCAGTGGTGGCGCACGCCTTTAATCCCAGCACTTGGGAGGCAGAGGCAGGCGGATTTCTGAGTTCGAGGCCAGCCTGGTCTACAGAGTGAGTTCCAGGACAGTCCAGGCTATACAGAGAAACCCTGTCTCGAAAAACAAACTAACAAAAAAAATTTGAACAGTCCTATCTAATTCTTATTGTAAATTACCTCGTTCATATTTTCCATCTTTTTATTTCTATATGGGTTGCCTCTTTAAAATAGATTAGTAAGTTTTGAGTTTTCTAGGTACTTATTCCTTTGGCTTAAACTGGCAGTAATTATCTTCTTAGTTTATGCCTTGTTTTTCATATGTTTTATGAAAATGTACAAACGTTTCCAATTGAGTTTAAGTGAAACATTGTTGGATGCACTGTGTGTCTAAAGATATCTCCATTTCATAATTATAAAATTAATCTCCTCTTGTGAGCACATAATGCCAATAAAATCATTTTGTGGAAAACCTTGTTTTAGGAGAGAATGATCACCTGAGGATCCAGTCTAACAAACAAAACCGGAAGACTTCAAAATTCATACTTCAATTAACCACACATTTTTCTTCCCAGACCACTCTACTGAGATTATACTGGGGATAGTCACTAAGATCAAACTCTTACTGACAAATCGAATTAACATTGCTGACAAATCTCTGCTTCTGCTTAACATCTAGTCCTTGATTTCAATCTTCTGATCATGCCTTTTAAGTGCTTAATGGCTTGTGTTATGTTCCTTCAGCTGTTGCTTTCCTGGAGGTTTGTTCTTGGCCAGCTTTTGTTACTCTACATCAACTCTCAGGATGGCCTTCCTTATACTCCTAAAAGCATGGGATTCTGTACCTCTGCAGATGTTTCTTCTGGGCTCTAGGTCTGTACTAGGAAATCCACATGAAATTGAAATCAGTTGTTTTCCCTTCAGTACACACTCTACCTTCTGTATTTCCCATGGCTTTATTTTAACAGAAACTTAAGGGTAACACTAGATGTTCTTCTTCCTGCTCATTTCATATCATTACCTGGGAAACTCTGACAGTTTCATCCCTTCTCTCCTACTGTTAGTTTAGAACTATCTCAGTATCCTCCTAGTGGGTCTCCTTGTCACCAGTCCCTTGCAATGAATACCCCTCTCATATTAGTGCTAAAATGAGTTAAAAAACAAACCACTTGTTTTCTCCTCTGCTTAAAAGTCTTTTACTGTTTATGAAACAAAGTCTAACCTGATGAAATACTACTCTATTCCTGTTAATACTGAGTGAACAATATTCTTTTTGCCATTGCAACAAATATTTTTAAGTGACTTTGAGCATTATTTACTGTTTTATTATAATTAGTGATAGCATGTAGCAGATTTTTATGGGGAGCAGATGAAGTTCTGAGTGAATGTGTCATACTATTAGGGGTATAGCCATGCAAGGACCCAGACACATCAGACTCATAGGAAACACAAGGCCTTCCTGGCTTAGGCTTAGGGGATGGCAGAACCTTTTGGGGTTCATGGAGCCTTTGGGGGTCTAGTACTGACTCCAGGAACTACAGAATGTCAGCTAAACCAGAGTGTACAGAAAAGTGTCAACTGCAGATTCCCCCTCAGGGATGACTGTGCCTTTAAGTCCTTATAGAGTCCTCCTACTAAGGTTAGCAAACTCAGTTCTCTAAAGAAGCTGAGATTCCAGCAAAGCACACATGAAACCACACCTTTTCTGTAAACGTCTGTCTTCATTCCTCTTCGTCCTAGGTAGGTCAAGCCCTAAACCACGCCGGACTCTGGAGCTGCCCCATCAAACTCTGACAGCTGTGAGATCTGAAAAGTTGAAATGCTTGTATCTTACTTTCCTCAACTTAAAATAGAGACAACGATTATTCTATGTTATGTGGATATAACAAGGGCTAAATTAAGTTCACAGTATAAGCAAGGATACCCAATATAAGTAGTTGTGTTTGCCTTGACAAACCTACCTGAAAATCAACTGTTTCAAAAAAAAAAAAATGTTAGTAGTGTGTCAAAGTGTTATGATGAATTCTAAAGAATTGGTATGGTCAACTCTGCTATTAGAGATAATGGTGTAAAATAGTTGAGGGTATAATGAAAATAAAAGGCAAGTATGTTTGTTTTTAAAAAGTTTGTTGCAGTTGTCACAATCAGACAAGAATAAGAACACGCACACTGATGCAAAGTACACTGTATAAACTATAATGCTCTCAATTCATCTCCAATATTTATTCCTATAGGAAAATTATTTGATGTAAATTACTAGCTTAACAAAGGTTTTAGAAAACATATATGTATCTGTATCTTCCTATTATAGCTAAAAGGTTATTTAAAACAGTGACCATATCACTAATGCTGAACCTTTTAACTAGTGGTAACTCTGAGGACAGAAAGGGTAGAAGCTCAGAACAGCATCATATATGCTTGGCAGAAAATTTAGTAACACCTATGGCATTCACAAAAAGCAAACAAAAGGAATTATTTGCTCAAGATCATTAATTCAGTCAGGAAGTTGGGCATGGTGGTATGTATATTCAGGAGCAGAGGCAGGATTCCAGATGATTCTGGTCTCCATTGGGAGTTCCAGGCTAACCAAGGCTACATAGGAAGTCCTGGTCTCAACAAATAAACCAACCAACCATCTCCCCGAAAAGCAATAATGGGGCAGGGATGTAACTTAATGTGTTCTTCTTTACAATATTTTTTTAAATCTTCTGAGAATTTCATACATACATTGCAGTTACATCAGTTTGCCCCCTCCCTCTTCCAACTCTTCCTGTGTTGTACCCCCATGCTGAATTCATGACCCTTTTATCTGTAATTATACACATGTACACATATAGTTCCATTTAGTGCAGCCTGTATGTACATGTTTTTAGGGGTAACCATTTAGGATTTGGAAAACTTTCAGGGAACTTGTCCCAAGAGAAAATTTCTTCCTTCAATAGCCACTGACTGACTACAGCTCTCCATTTGGGGCTGGGACCTCCTTAAATTTTCCATCTACTCTGGCATGTAAATTAGTTGGTGGTATGTACCTGTGTACAGGTACCTATTCTGTTCAGAGTTAGGGAGTACAGCATCCCTGTCCTGTATAAAAGACGTTCTTTGTACCAGTCTTATTGGTCCTTTGGTTTCTTCAATTCTGACCTCTCTTCTGTAATGTTCCCAAGCCTTAAGTGTAAGGCTGTATTACAGATGTATTAACTGGAGCTGGGCACTCCATGACCATTTATTTATCTTCTACATTCACATCCGTGTGCATCTCTGTGTGCACTCTCCATCTGTTGCAGAAAGAAGTTTTGGGGGGCTGGAGAGATGGCTTAGCTATTGAGAGCACTGGATGTTCTTGCAGAGGATCTGTGTTTATTTTGCACTACTTACATGGTGATTCACAACCAACTGCAACTCTAGTTCCAGGGCAGCTAATATTTCTTCTGGCCAAAATGCACATATGCAGTACACATGCACACATACAGGCAACCACTCAAACAGACATAGAAAAACCCAACTTTTTAAAAAAGAAGCTTCTCTGATGAAGAATTGCATTTATCCGTACGTATAAAAATATTCAGAATATGATTGTAAGCTACATTAATTTATGAAAATGGCAGCAACTGGGTGTCCTTTAGGGTCTTTGATCCCACTAGGCACAGGTTCTTGGTGAAGTTTACAGTCCAGGCATGAATTCCTTCCTATTGAGAGGGACTTAACTCCAATTAGGAAGCTGTGGGTTGCTCCCAAGACTTAAGTGTCACTACTGCACCAGTGGGGCTATTTTGCAGGGCCAATCACTATGTTTCAGAGGATTTACAACTCAGTAGGACTGTTGATTATTATTCTCCCTTGGCAGCTTGCACAACACCTTTTGGTATGTACCAAAGCTAATCAGAGGGAGAAGAATTCTAGGCCAATTCTAGTACCAATTCAAGTCTTCCAAGTCCTGTGACAGAAGTATGTGGTGTCTTTAGCAACAGGGCCTTACCTTCACGTTTTAGGAGATAACTATGGCAATGCCAACAGCATATATTGTTTTGTGTCTCTTGGACAACCCCCCTCCCCCCCAGATCAAAAACTACAAGGGAGGTATCCCTTGTCTGGTACGTCTTGTAAAAAAAATATTCGATAGCTTCTGTGGGGAGCATTATCACCCAATGTGGGCTAACGGTATTCGAACTCTGTGTGTGTCTGTCTGTGTGTCTGTGTGTCTGTGTGTCTGTGTCTGTGTGTGTGTGTGTGTGAGAGAGAGAGAGAGAGAGAGACAGACAGACAGACAGACAGACAGACAGACAGACAGAGAGACAGAGACAGCATACCCAGGCACATATATATTTATTTTAAAGTAAGTTAATGTCTCTCAATGGCCTTATGAAAAACCTTTCGCTTTATTTATCTCACCACTCTGTCTCTCCCTCTGTACTAGCATTACTCCCCCTACCAAATTAAGTTCCCCACCTTGTTTCTACCTTTTCCCTCTGCAGAGCACTCGTGTTCACAATCCCTGTTTAGGGCTCTCTTCCTCCCATCAGCAACACCTTGCTCTACTTTCCCAGCTTCTGTGGCTATGTATTATTCTTATTACTAAGTTATAGGCACTAAATTATTTTATATATTATGATACATACCAATAGGAATATTAAGCCTAATATATTTTGGATTAACTGGGGAGGGGGTGAAAGGGCTAGGAGTATTTAGAAGAGTAGATATTAACCAATGTGTCAATAGAAGAGTCTTTTAATACACTAGTTCTCAGGCATTTAAATTTATGCCAGTGAAGCCTGAAAAGTCTTCTGGGGACTTATTAATCAGCTACTTATTAACCATGTAAAGACATGGAAGGAAGGAAGGAAGGAAGGAAGGAAGGAAGGAAGGAAGGAAGGAAGGAAGGAAAGAAAGGAGGGAAGGAAAAAAGGAGAGAAAACAGGGAGGAAGGGCACACAGAAGCAAGTCAACCCTATGTTAATGTCACTAGAAAGGATATGCTTCTTTTTATTGGATATTTTATTTATTTACATTTCAGATGTTATCACCTTTCCCCATCCCCCCTCACCCAGGAACCCCCTATCCTATCTCCCCTCATCCTGCTTCTATGAAGATGTGCCCCCACCCACCTGTCCACTTCCACCTCCCCACCCTCAAATTCCCCCACACTGGGGCATCCAGCCTTCACAGGACTAAGGACCTCCTCTCCCACCTATGCCTAACAAGGCCATCCTCCCCTACATATACAGCTGAAGCTATGGGTCCCTCCCTGTGTGCTCCCAGGATGCTGGTTTAGACCCTGGGAGCTTTGGTTGGTTGGTATTGTTGTTCTCCCCATGGGACCACAAACCCCTTCAGCTCCCTCAGTCTTCTCTCTCACTCCTCCATTGGGAACCCCATGATCAGTTCAATGGTTAGCTATGAGCATCCGCCTCTGTATATGTCAGTCTCTGGCAGAGCCTCTAAGGAGACATCTATATCAGGCTCCTGTCAGCATGCACTTCCTGGCATCCACATACAGTGTCTGCCTTTGGTGACTGCACATGGGATGGGTACCCAGATGGGGAAGTTTCCAGAAAGCCCCTCCTTCATCTTCATGAGCTTCATGTGGTCTGTGAATTGTATCTTGGGTACTTTGAACTTTTGGGCTAATATCCACTTATCAGTGAGTGCATACCATGTGTGTTCTTTTGTGACTGAGTTACCTCACTCAGGATGATATTTTCTAGGTCCTTCCATTTACCTAAGAATTTCATGAATTCATTGTTTTTAATAGCTGAGTAATACTCCATTGTGTAAATGTACAACATTTTCTGTATCCATTCCTCTGTTGAAGGACATCTGGGTTCTTTCCAGCTTCTGGCTATTATAAACAACGCTGCTATGAACATAGTGTAACATGTGTCCTGTTATATGTTGGAGCATCTTTTGGGTATATGCCCAGGAGTGGTATAGCTGGGTCCTCAGGTAATGCTATGTCCAAATTTCTGAGGAACCGCCAGACCCAGTTCCAGAGTGGTTGCACCATCTTGCAATTCCACCAACAATGGAGGAGTGTTCCTCTTTCTCCACATCCTCAACCAGCATCTACTATCACCTGAGTTTTTGATCTTAGCCATTCTGACTGGTGTGAGGTGGAATCTCAGGGTTATTTTGATTTGCATTTCCCTGATGACTAAGGATGCTGAACATTTCTTTAGGTGCTTCTTGGCCATTAGAGTTTCCTCAGTTGAGAATTCTTTGTTTAGCAATGTACCCCATTTTTAATAAGGTTATTTGATTGTTTGGAGTCTAACTTCTTGAGTTCTTTGTATATATTGAATATTAGCCCTCTATCAGATGTAGGATAGTAAAGATCTGGGGAAATCACCATCCCTGACCTCAAGCTGTACTACAGAGCAATAGTGATAAAAAAAAAACAAAAAACCAAAAAAAACTGCATGGTATTGGTATAGAGACAGGCAGGAAGATCAATGGAATAGAATTGAAGACCCAGAAATGAGCCTATACACCTATGATCACTTGATCTTTGACAAAGGAGCTAAAACAGTCCAGCTGAAAAAGAATAGCATTTTCAACAAATGGTGCTGGTTCAGCTGGAGATCAGCATGTAGAAGAATGCAAATTCATACACTGTTATCTCCTTGTACAAAACTCAAGTCCAAGTGGATCAAGGACCTCCATATAAAACCAGATACACTGAAACTAATAGAAGGTGGGGAAGAGCCTTGAATACTTGGGCACAGGGGAAAAGTTCCTGAATATAACACCAATGGTTTATGCTCTAAGATCAGGAATTGACAAATGGGACCTCATAAAATTGCAAAGCTTCTGTAAGACAAAAGACACTGTCAATAGGACAAAACTGCAACCAACAGATTAGAAAGAATATTCTAAGATGAAGAAATTAAACTTCAGAATTAAAAAGACGTTTAGTAAACCAAGCTTACTGTATTGTCCTTAGTTTTTTTCCGTCTTTTAGCTTTAAAAAATTTCTTCAAACTTGTGAATAAATCCTGGGAGAAAAAACCTTCTTCAAGAAGACAAGCTTTCTCTCTCTAGGTAGGCTGATCTTCAGTCATGAGAAAATGAGGACAAAGCAGAGCAGGGTAACTGCCACTATCATATTACCAGAGTTACAAGGGAAACAGGGGTGTAATCATCAAAAGTATGTCACTTTAAGTTGGGTGTAGTGGTACATCTTCAATCCCAGCACAAGAAGGCAGAGGCAGGCAGAAGAAGCTCTATGACCTCAAAGCCAGCCTACAGTCTACACAGTGAGTTCCTGTCTCTCAAGAAAACAAAAGCAACAAAAATGTATGCACTATATCTACTATCTCCTGTTTAATTTTTATCTTATTAAGGGACATAGAAAATTCAACTGAAAACACATTTTAAAATAAAATAAGACAGTGCAATGAAAGTTGTAGATCCCTGAGTGTAGATCCCTGAGTGTCAACACTTACGACTGAGTAGGAGTATCCCAAGTTCAAGACCAGTCTGTCCTATGAAGGAAACTTTTTTTAAAAAGCAAAAACATAATATACAAGCACTACATACCATTGACAAGCTATGGAACCAGCCCAGCTCTCAATCCACAGGACAGCGAAGTACATGTTTATGTGAGTACACAAATTCAATGGAATGTTACTCATGAAGACTGAAACCTGGTCATTTGCTGGGAAATCGTTATAACATATTAAGACAATCAGCCAGATTCACAACACCAGATACTCTTTTCTATCTTTTCTGTCATCTGTGTATCCTAGATTTCATACAGATACGTAAGACATGTACATGTGTATAAATCCCTTTTTCCATAAGTTGCTTTTGTTAGACTATTTTATCACAGCAATTGTACACACAACACACACACAAACACACACACCAGCAGAAAGAAAACTGGAGAACAACGGAAGCTGATGGGGAGAAGGAACAGGAAGGACAAAGGCATAGGGGTGAATACAGTCAAGAACATACTATATTTCAAAGAAACTAAGAAGCTGTCTTGAAAATCTAACACTGTAGCTCACATCCATTGCTGGTAGAACTGCAAGCTTGTATATCCACTATGGAAGGCAGTTCCTCACGAAGCTGGAAAAGATCTACCTCAAGATACAGCTATACCACTTTTGAGCACATATCCAAAAGACTCTACATCTTACTACAGAGACACTTGCTTATCTGCATTCTACTGGATGAGCTGCTCTGCTCATAATAGCTAAAACAGCCTAGATGTCTATCAATAGATGGATAAAGAGAATGTGGTACATTTACATGGAATATAACTCAGCTTTAAAAATGGAACTATGAAATTTGTAGATAAATGGATGAAACTTAAAAAAAAATTATCCTTAGTGATGTAACCTAGATCCCAAAAGACATGAATGGTATGTATTCACTTATATGAAGATGTAAGCTGTTAGTCTTTGATAAACAGGCTATAGTTCACATAACCACAGATGTTAAGTATAGAGTAAGGGATGGGATACAGGGGAATCTCATTAGTAAGGGTAAATAAAATAGCTAGCTATGGTTGGACAAGGGCTAGGGACTAGAATGGGAAGATCAAACAGGGAAGGGAAAAGAAAAAGGGAGTAAAAGAGGGGATATTGGGATGGTTTTATGGGAGAGACAATACCCCAACTATTCATCTCTTGCAACCAAATGAAATTCCCAGTGCCAGGAATGGGTAACATCTAGTTGAGTTGTTGGCCAAATAAGCCCCACAGAAACCCCCAAACAATCCAGGCTATTTATTGCCAAGACTATGAGTGGCTCTCCACAAACATACAGTAAGGCCCTATTGCTGAAGACAATACCTATACAACTCACTGAAGATCATGAAGTTGAGTGGATGCCTACCTAGAGCCTTCACCCCTACTGACTAGTGTTCATGGTACTGAAAGGACTTTGCACACCACCACAGGAGAAAAGGAAACAACCCAGCTACAAACCCTGTGATCTACAATGGTGACCCACCTACAACAGTGGCACAAAAGCTGTGGGAGCAATCAACAAATATCTAATTGCATTTAAGGCCCATCCCATGAGACAAAATCCATGCCCAATACTGGCAAGTTGGCCAAGAACCTGAAACTAGATAAACCATGGTCCTAGAGGAAAACCAAATACTACTGTTTTGCTGAAGAATTGTAGCAATAAAATGACTAATGACATTCTGTTATATGCATAGATCAGTGTGGCCCAGACATCATCAGAGAAGCTTCCTCCTGAAGTAAATGGGAACAACACACAACTGGACAATGTGCAAAAAGTGGAAGACCTTGAAACATTCAATCTTGAACAGTATGTCTCCATTGAATTCCTCCCCCCAGGACTCAGAGAACTCTGCAGAAGAGGAGGCAGAAAGATTGTTAAGAGTCAGTGGGAATGCAGGCCAACAAGGAAAAAAGACTTTCTAGATACAACTCGTAGAGACTGAGGCAGCATGCACCCGGCTTACACAGGTCTAAGCCACATGGGGTCCAGGGCTGAGAGGGGAAGTGAAATATAAGCCCGGATCCCTAACTCAGAAGTTATCTCCAATTTGTAACTACTCTCAAAGAAAAGAATTAAGTTTTCTCCAGTGGGATGTCACTGGCCATACAAACCATACTAAAGAGTAGGCCCCAAGGCCATCGAAGATGGCAAACACAAAACAAACTTAATGGTAATTCTGAAGGTATTTTTATGTCTCACAATGCTCTGTCTGGGCATTCCCTACCATCTTGTTTTTTTTAACCTTTAAAATCTTTTGCTTATTTATTATGGTTTCCAAATTTGTTTTTATGTTTTGTGTGTGTGTGTGTGTGTGTGTGTGTGTGTGTGTGTGTGTGTGTGCATCTCCATCTGTAGGTTTCTTGTACTTTTTCTTTGGCTCCTTTCCCCCCTGTTTTTTGGTTTGTTTTTTCCTCTTCTGGTTTATGGCAGGATATCTGACCACACTGTGAACCCCACAACTGTGTAATTTACTGGAAACACCTGGTTTTAGTTGTGGTATAGCTCAACATTAGCACACACCTTTAATCCAGGAGTTTCCTGCTTAAATACTATAGACAAAATTAAGTAAAGTCAACTATAGGTTAAGAGGCAGAGCAAGCAACCAGTTGACAGAAGTGAACATAAGATTATTAAGAAAACTCATAGAGAATAAGAGGGAGTCATGAGGACTCTAGCTTACCAGCATCAATTGTCCCAATAGTCTCTTTCTACTCTTGCCTCTAAAGCCAGAGCCACATAGCTGAAGCTACCATGTTCTACTGCTTGCTGGGGGTAGAACATGGCCCCCTTGTTCTATTACATCCTTCACGGCCTAAGCTGGGCTGTCCTGAAACTTGCTGTGTAGACTGACCCGGAACTCAGAGATCAGCATGCCTCTGTCTCACGAGTTCTGGGATTACAGGTGTGTACCCATATACTTAGACATAAGCTTTTCTCAACTTGAAACTTGCTCTGTTCCACCATGCTGGCCCTAACATTTTCATGGACATTATGCCTCAAGATCTGGACACAGAAAACACAGGCCACACTTCATATTTTGCCCTCCATTTCTGGATTGTAGTTCATGCCAGATTAAAAGTTCAAATGAAAACATTAACCAGGTATAACTATCCTTTGTTACAATAAGGCGGGATCTTGCCCCAAGGTCACCACTCCCTTAATTCCATTTAATATCCTTCAACTCAGGATTTAGCTCCATTTTACTTCCTGTTACTTTTACTCTTTGAATCATACATTTTTTAAATTTTTTCTTTTTAACTTTGCTAAGCTTGACCAAACGCTCTTCAAAAGAGTAAACTAGAAGACAAAGTCTATGCTTGGCATCTCAGGGTCGTCCTTTCTCAATGCAATTAATCTGAGTCTCTTCACCTTAGCTTTAGACAGATGCTTCAAACAATGGCAAAAGGGAGTAGCATTCTTCATCAAAACATGGCAGGAACAACCTCTAGAGTTAAAATCACCCTCAGTACCAATGTCTTTTATATTCCTACTAAGATGCTCCATTAAGCCCCACTTAAACCATTCCATAGCTTTCCAAATCCAAAGTCCCAAAATCCACATTCTTCCAAATAAAAGCATGGTCAGGTCTATTACAGCAATAACCCAGTCCCTGGTACCAACTTCTGTCTTAGGGTTTTATTGCTGTAAAGAGACACAATGACCAAGGCAATTCTTTTATAAAGAACAACATTTAATTGGGGCTGGCTTACAGGTTCAGAATTTCAGTCCATTATCATCAAGGCAGGAGCATGGCAACATCCAGGCAGGCATTTTGATCTGGAGGCAGCTAGGAGAAGACTGTATTCAAGCAGCTAGGAGCAGGGTTTCAAAGCCCACTCCTACAATGACACACTTCCTTAAACAAGGATATACGAATTCCAACAAGGCCGCACCTTGTAGTAGTGCCACTCCCTGGGCCAAGCATATTCAAACCACCACATAATCTAAATAAACCCACTGGTTCACCAAACTAGATTTGAGTATGATAATTCATTGATCTGTTGGTAGCACCTAGTCTGGAGTGAATAGATTCTTATTCACATCTTCTCAGGGAAAGTCAAAGCATGCAACTGGCCCCAACAAGGGCTGACAAAACTGAAGAAGAGTCAGGGAACAACAGCTTCGTGGCCTGGAGATGGGTGCTTCAGATGAGTCTGATGCACCCAGGTGAGACACTGTCTGACACAATCTTGCTGTATCTACTGTTGTCACTGGCTGATGTCCTATAAAAACCAGGGACTGAAACACAGTAAATATATTTTTAAGGACCACCTTCCTGAGAGAACTGGGTACAGAACAAGCAAGTTAACTGGTCCAGATAAGACTACAAAAGGGGATCTAAGAGAGAAGTAACTCAGCCGAATGTGACCTCAGGACTGTGGTGGATCTTTAGGGTTTTGTTGAGCTCATGAAGGGATGTGTTTCTTTATGAGAGAGAAGCTTTGACATATTGAAAGAACTGAGACTGGCATGTGAATCAAGTTTATAAACTGATACAGCACTCAAGGGGGACAGAAAAAGGTAAAGCCCAGAGATGAGGGAGTCTGTCTGAGTCACTTGGAGGCAAATGCGACAGAATTCATGTCAAACTGGATTTTTTTTGGGGGGGGGGGGAGGGAGGAACATATCTGATAAAGCCACATATGCTAGAGAGCTTTTAGGGGCCCAAGCACCAACCAGCAGTTCACAAAACACACACGGCAGTGCAGATGCAAACTAAGTTTGTCCTAAGGATGGGCAACCATCCTTCCAGAGTGTGTTGTATGTTTTTCTCCCTTACATGTATGTTGTGGGTAGAGTATGTTTGCTCAGTTTAGCAGTCATATGTGACCCATGAAAAAAGAGTCACTGACCTGGCTGAACTTGTCAGAACCAGGCAACAACTCCAGAAGCAGAAACAGCAGGGCTGGAACATGGCCTTGTTCTCCCTCAGATCTGAGTCTAGACAAGCACTGAAAGCTTGCCTCACAGTCTGCTGGACCCTACAAGCAGCATCAGTATCTTAAGATGAGCAGGTTCAAGGGCTAAGAAAAAATGACTAGACTATAAAGGGTTAGATGGTATGTCTCCCTTCCAGGCCTGTGATGCTTAATGTCAATTGTCAACTCGATGAGAATTACTTGGGCAACAGGGTATTGGGCATTCCTGATTCAGTTAACTGGGGTGAGAGGACCTGTCTACTGTGCCTGTGACCATTCTCTGGACAGGGTCCTGGACTGTATAAACTGGACAAAATGATGCTGTAACTTCTCTACCTTGATGGACTATGAGTCAGGTTGTTTTCTTCTTTAAGTTGCTTTGATCACATAGTTGCTCACAGCAAGAGCAAAGGAAAGTAAGATACGCCTTTGCACACTACATTATTCTTTTGTGGAAACACTTGATACAAGTGGTGTATCCTTTCAAGCTTTATTGGATTTCATTTACATTTCTTTTTCTTACCCTTATCTACCCAAGATCCACTAGCCCTGACTTAGAGCAAATAGCAATGGGTCTTTCTTTAGAGACACACACGCCGCTCCCCCCCCCCCCCCATTGCCCTTGGAGAGAAAGGTTTCATTAGCTGTGCTCTAACCTCTAAGTCTCTTTACAGAGATGAAAAGGCATCTGGAAAAACAAAGAACAGCAATTAAAGAGTTTAAACATGCACAATACCCTATACTAGGTGGATAAAGGGCATTCCCAGAAGCCGTAAGGTGGTTGAATATTTCTCAGTGCCAAAGGTAAGCTCCTCCCTGTGAGCGTTTAGCCAGGGAGACTTGAGACCCACAGACTATGACTATTGGCACTGATGTTGGCCATACAGCAGAACCAGATGGTCAGACCCTGTCGCTGAAAACACCACATACAATGGCTACATGAGATCAGGCTTAGACTGAGTTGACGGGCTTTCAGAATAATGAAGGCATGACACAGCATGTTTGGCAGAATTATTACTGATGGCCCTACTTGGTATAGGACCCTTTATGTTGCAAACATAAATGAGCCTGACAAGATGTACTCGTCGACATAATCATAGTGGGACAATAGTTATGAGTACAACTGTTTTCCTTTTATTTAAGGGCTGCCCTACAGCAGTGAACACACATCTGGTACTCTTAGGACAAAGTCTGTGACTAGGCAAGTCATGGGTCTCAATAAAGAAGCAACTCCTTATTAAATGGATGTTATATGCCTGTCAATCTACCTTCTAAATGGTTAAGCTTACAGATTACTGCTGCTGTCAACCCCAGCTATTCATGGAGACAAACTTCTTTACTGACAATGGATTTATGCAGAGACAACCAGTCAAGTTCATAAAAATTAGTAACTTGGTGGGGCACTGTGGTGCAAGGCTTGGCTAACCACAGAGAAAATAATGAAACATTTACTTAATTCCCAGCAAGGCTGAGGGAACATGTCCAAATGAAAAAATTAAGTGCCGGAAAAGTGGGTGGGGTGTTGCTTAGTTATTTCCTAAGTGAAACATTTCTTCCGAGGAGGTAGGAGGCCCTGGAGACTCAGGAAGCCAGTGGGTCTTACAGAGAAGCTCACAAAGTTACAGCATTCAGAAGGTCCCTCCACAAGCTTATGACAGCAACAAAGAGGGGTGAAAAGAGTGTGCTCGCCACTGCACAGGACTGTAAGCAACATGATGCAGACTTCATGAGTTACTGGCCACTTGGAGCTGCATTTGAGTCACTCATGTCTCTGTAAGCAAGCCCAATAAAGCTAGAAGTAGATGGAATCAGTTTTCGAATCTGTTCATCAGCAACCCATCTGGGGTAAGGAAATAGATATTCCCATGTCCCAGGGTGGGACAGAGGGAATAAACAACCTTACCTATGTCTTTTCAAACTTTACTGGCTATTTAGTCATTCCTTAGCATTTAACTGGAAAAGTTCTTTCACTATAATTTTTGTAGTTTTAGATAAAGCTGCTGCTGACTGTTACATCATACAGTGTTAAATATAATGTTACTAATATCTTCAACAGGCCCCTTTTTTCTAACAGTTTTAAGATTATATTCATATTAGGAAAACTCTGAGGTATTGCCTGATAAGCTTGGAATCAATTGTCATTACTGGAGAACATTACATTTCTATTTTATCTTACTAAGACAGGTATGATGACATCTTCAAATATTTTTACAAACACGTTTTACTCAAGTTTCTTCAGTTACAACTCTTGTGAATGTTTTATTAATTTAGACTAAATTTTCTTAGTTTACTGGTGCATTAAATGAGTATAAATGAAAAAGCATTGCCAGGTGATAGAGTTATATAGTTAGGTAATAAAAATTCTTACTTTTAAAAATGTAAGCTATAGCAAAACTGTTCCTGGTGGCATGGTGACATCAAGTGGCTAGCAGAAGCAACAGCAAACAGTTTCACTAACACCAGGAAAGAACTTACTTCCTAGCCTTTTTATATCTAAGTGCTTTAGTTTAAATGTATTCCACAAATTTATGTTAGAAACTTAATCCCCCAATTCGACATATGCAGATAAAATCTGAAAGTGGGGCCTTCAGGAGGTAACTGGATGATGAGGTCATAACTGGATAAAGAGGTCAGCAGGGTTAGGGAGGTGCTTTATAAAAAGATGGGAGAGAGGTATGAGGTAAGCTAGCGTGCCTCTTATCTCTATGGGATGCCCTCTTCCACCTTCTGACACAGTGAGAGGCCTTCAGCAGACATACACCATAAATTCTGGTTTCTGCAGACTCAGCTGAGAAATATTTTTCCTTGACAACTGCTCAGTCTAACACAGTATGTCACCGTAACAATACATACTAGTGGCATCAAGTGTAGCTCATATCTTTAACTTTCTATTTAAGATTTAAAAGCAAATTAAAGTGCAAACTCCAGAGATGAAGAATCAAGTAACAAATTGGAACTGCAAAATGGTGGCCAACCACATTATACTATTAAAAATAACTGAGACAAATATCAAGCCAATTAGATACTAAAATGCCACAAACCTGGAATGTCTAAACTAACTGGGTACAACACTACTTTATCAGTAATAGGAATTACTTAGTAAGATTATAAAACACATGGCAACAGTTATTCACATGTGTCTTAATCAGGGTTTGTATTCCTGCACAAAACATCATGACCAAGAAGCAAGTTGGAGAGGAAAGGGTTTATTCAGCTTACACTTCAGCTGTTCATCACCAAAGGAAGTCAGGACAGGAACTTGCACAGGGCAGGAACCTGGAGGCAGGAGCTAATGCAGAGGCCATGGAGGAATGCTGCTTACTGGATTGCTTCCCCTGGCTTGCTCAGCTTGCTTTCTTATAGAACCCAGGACCACCAGCCCAGGGATGGCACCACCCACAATGGGCTGGGTCCTCCTCCTTTGATCACTAATTGAGAAAATGCCTTACAGCTGGATCTCATGGAGGCATTTCCTCAACTAACGCTCCTTTCTCTGTGATAACTCCAGCTTATGTCAAGTTGACACACAAAACCAGCCAGTACAACATGAAACAGGCAATTAGCACTGCTGGTGGCCTAGGCATTTCACGAGCTGGTGATTATAACTTAAGAAGGGATGAAGCAGGACTTTACAGAAGAGAATAAAAAGATCAAGGTTATTACTAACACTTCAATTTTTGGGAGCTTTTCTCTTTCCTGGAAAGTTATCCATTTTAAAGTTCAGAAAATGTAAAATACATAAATTAGTGGCCTAGGTATGGTTCAGATTTATGGATAATTTCATTTATCTATGTACAAGTAATTGAAAGTATCTATAATTAGATTTTCTATGTACCTAGATATAATTGCAATATTTAAGTAGAATAAATATGAAGAATTAACCATATATATCTTCAGGGCTTTACATGATCAGTGGCCTTCTGTAGGCAGAGTTAATCTTGGCCTACTGTCATGGCAATAAACTAAGTAAACCAATACAGAGACAGCAAGATATATGGCAGCAGCATGGAAGCTATCAATATATCCCTAGAAGGTGGAGAGAGAAAGGCAGACCTTTCCTGTTTGGAGTAGACCACCTCTCCTACCTGGAAATGTTCATGAGGAGTTGGAAGTGCATGTATGGAATATGAGAGGCCAACTCAAAGTGGGACTCCATCCGGTAAACAGCTTCCTTGAACTCACCACCTGTGATGGGACTTCTCAGTGATGTAACTTTCTGTAAATCACCCTGCTCCCGTTAGGTAACCTCTGACCAATGTTCCTTAGTTAAGTCAAATAAACACACTGGTTTCCATAGCTGCATTAGTATGAAGTTGTCTTTTTGATCTATTATTGGTGCCCTATCTGGGGTCAATGACGTAAATCCTGTCAGGATCATACATTAAGGCCACAGAGGTTTGGGGGAAAAAAGGGTACAAGTGGCAGGGCAGACCAGTCATCTGCCACCTGACTGTAGCAGATCAACGCTGCAGTGATGAAATGGACTGTTTGATTTAGTTACAGATTTCTCATGCAGTAGACTCTATATTAAATTTCCTTGGGACTTCAGTGGTTTAAGGTCATATCAAAACATGTTAAGGGACTATCAGTCAAATAAACTACATGGAAAATGCCCTCTGCAGTCTAGAACTTTAGCAAGTCTTAACACAGAGTATAACACTAGTTATTAAGCATTACATATTACATATAAGGTCTTTTGCTTGACAAATCCCATTAGATTCAGATTTTGAACATGACACCAGGACCTTACAATCCACTCCAATCTAAGGGTCTTCTTCCTACTCTCAATAGCTTCTTTTCTGTAATGCTTTTAGTTTTATTGTTATTTTGAATGTAAAAAAATATTCCTAGTTTATGATTACTGTAGGATTAGAGAAAAAATGATTATGAGTAGCTGTGTGCAAAGTTTTAAAATAGCTTCTCAAATGACATGCACCCATAGAGTTGAAATGTCTTCTGGAACATGAATGGAAACTCTCAGAAGCTTGACACAGTGTTTGCATCCTGCTATAGGTCCCTGGGAAAGGAATAAGTCATCTTCACACCAACATCTTCAACTTGTTTTTTTTAAACTTATGTTCTCCTCAAAAAGCATTACTTCCAAGGAAGATGAGAAAGGCAGCAGGATGTGAGATGCAGGTATCTAGGACCCTTGTGCTTTCTCACCATCAGTCTCACACAGAACTGAGTTGACAACAAGCTGAGGGCTACTTGCCACCCTCAGCTAATCATTTTGATAGAGCTCTTTAGCCTGTCTTGTTTCCAATGGAACACTGTGGTGCAGAGGGTGCAGCATGCACAAGTCCCAGACTTAAAAGGGCCTACAGAAGACACAGCAGGTAGGAGTGCTTGCTGCTCTTGAACAGGACCAGTGTTTGATTCCTGGTCCTGATCCATATACATGGTGGCTTACAACCATTGTAATTCCAGCTTCGGGGATTCTGATGCCTTCTTTTGACCTCCACAAGAATATACATGTATGCAGGCGAAACACTCATACACATAAAATTAAAAAAAAATCAATATTTTTGAAAAGAAAATAGTTTTTTTTTATTTGTTTGTTTGCTTAATAACTATCAACCTGACAGCATCATCAGCAAATGTAACTTGCTGTGATGGCTGTCTACACAGTTCTTGAGGACTTCCGATGTGCTAAGAACAGTATCCTGCTTCCATTCATATCAGCTTTCACCTGGGAATCACTAGATCAGAAAGCCTTTTGTCTATCATTTGCTGTAATTTGGATCATCTGTATCGCCTCATATACTACCCTATCCATCCCAATTTCTTCAAGTTATCAGGACCATAAAATAAAAAAGTGGATGGAACCTCCAGATGTTTAGGATATGCTAAAGATGGAAAAGAGGGTAGCTCAAGATCTTACAAATGAAAAGGAGATGGACAGGGCTTCATGTCCCTTTCATTGCTTTCAGGTTCAAATGTTACCAGCTGGGGAAGCCTTTATGTGGATCACTTATAGTAAAATTGAACAGAGAAGGGTTAAGTGGCAGGAGACACATTTATAATCTGGTCCCCTAGAACCAGATTATATACATGGTCTCTCACTTTCTCTTTACACACACACACACACACACACACACACACACACACATATGTACATGTGTATATGTGCACATGTGAATATGTGCGTATAGGTACATACGTGTGTATTCATTTGTCTATGTATGTGTGTATGTGATGTCCCAAAGAAAACCACTCTTTTCCCTTTTTAGACTTAAAAACATTATGTCTATATTTGTGTATGTGTTTGCATGTGTGACTATATATATAGCACATGTGTGTGGCCGCCCATGGAGGCTAGAAGAGAACAACAGATCTGCTGTAGCTGGAGTTACAATTTGTCATGAGCCATCATGTAGGGCCTGAGAACTGAATCCAGGTCCTCTGCAGAACAGCCAGTGCTCTTGACTTCTGAGCCTTCTCTCTAGCTTTCAGAGATCATTCTTATGCTTATAAGAATTATAAATATATTATATACATATAATGTATAAATGTATACCCAGAGCTATATTCTACAAGTAGCATAGCAATTATTTATTCCTTAAAACCCACACAGTCTGCATCTTAACAGCCTTAGCACTTCTTTCCTGGCCACACACAGATGCCTCAATTTCTACAGTTCATTTGGCAATTCACCTATTGATAATCTGGCTGTTAATACAAGTGCACAAGTATCAGCAAGTATTCTATCCTCAAGTATTCTATCCTCAAGTGCACAAGTATCACAAGTATTCTATCCTCAGGATAAGTTAATAGCTGTGGAACTGCTGAATGAAACAGAAGCCATGGTTCTGACATTAGCAAATGAGCTCAGGGTTTACTCTCACACTCACTCTCACCAGCACACTCGACTCAGCTTCTAACGTCTTAATATTTGTCAGTTTGAAAGATAAAAATATCATCTCACTGTGGTGCAGCTTCCATTTTGTTTTCAGTCAGAATAAAACAGCTACAATTCCAAGAGCCATTTATTTTTCACTGTATTAATAAGTGTTTCTATCTTTGTATTTTATTTATAAGGGTACTATATATAACTATACTACAGTAGCTCTTAGTGATATGATACAAATATTTCTCCTATCTCTCTGCTATATTTGTATTTTCTTGCCCTGGGAAATTGGATCCATGGCCTTGAGCAAGGCAGTCAAGTGCCCGATTTCTGGGCTAAATCCTCAGCCTTCTATCTTTTATTTCTCTTACAATGTTACTTTCCTCCACTCCTCAGAGTCACAGGATGAGATACAGGAGACCCGTATCTTCCCCTAAATGTAACTTTATTTCCCTTGCTTTTGCACATTCCCAACAATGTTAAGCCTCTCATGGTCTCAACTATTTTTCTTATCCTATATTCTTTCTTGAAGAGCTCATTTGTATCTCATTCACTGACACATTAATATTTCTCTTGTGAGACCTTCTGAGCAAAGAGCAAAATCAAAAGAAACCTAGTATGTTCAGAAATGAAATTTGTTATCTCATTTTTCCCTTTCTTACATTCTTTAACATATAAATGAAAGGTAGTGTCATTTACCTGTCAAAGTAACTGCACAAGTTGCCAGCCACCCTAGCTCTTTGCCGTGCCACACAGCCTGCAGTCTCGGCTCTGGTTATTTCTCTACTTAAGATCCTCCAGTGATCCCCCTCTTCAAAGTAATATCTGAAACCCTACACACTTTTTAATTGTTTTGTTTACTGCAGTACTGAGGTAATGCAGAACCATGTGTGTGCTACACCACTAAGCTATAGGCCTAGCCTAGTTTTAGGTTTTATTATTTAAATTTTAAATAAAAAATGTTGTAGGAAAGCTGAACCCAGATTCTATCAGATTTTTAATCAGAGAATGCTTTAAGGGAGGTGATATGCATGCAGAGGACAGCTTTGTGGAGTCTGTTCTCTCTTCTACCTTCACATGGGTTCCAGGGACTGAGCATGGTTTCCAGGGTTATGCAGCACTTCCTTTGCTTGTTTAGCCATCTCTCTTGCCCCTGATAAAACCTTTAAAATTTTCCACTGAAGGAAAGAAAAGGCCAAGAGTAGGACTCACTTAGTGAGTGTCCATTATGAAGTATGCTATAGCTCCTGGCCTTGTTTGTAGGTACCTGCCATACATGCTGAATATACATTCTACTACTGAGCTACCTGCCCCATTTCTCTATATATGAAGTGTTTAGTGTGGATATGACGGTATTCATAGTATAAAGTATAAATAAGTTGTAGTCTATATTCAGCCACTCTCCCTTGAACAGTGTTCTAAGGATACCTTTTCTGCCATTTCTAATCTAGGTATGTTCCACCTTTAGGACTATACTGTTCCTTCTGTCTCACAGGTATCTCTCTAATTTCATCATAACAGCTACTACTTCTGTAAGTGGCATCGTTCCTAGAAGCACTTGGTGACCTCGCATGCTCACTTTTTAGCCTTTCACACCTATTTGAGAATACCTAATTCCACATCAGTGCTAGGCTTTGAAGCACGGCCCAAGTCTTGCAAAAATGAGTTACCCTTCTGTAGCAACATATCACTCCCCCTACATTTTACAATAAACTCGGTAATTTGGGAGGAGCTAATGTGGGAGGAGTAAGGAGAGGAGCTAGGAGGAGGAGGAGAGATGTAGCAGCCATGGAGAGCCCCCCGTGGGTCCAGAACGATCCTGGGTAATGATTTATATCTTAAGGTTAGATATTGGGAAGCAACTCTAATTGTGTGGGCAAGTTGTAAATTGAGCATTTCTAAATATATAAAGCCTTTGATTAATAATTAAGCTTTGGAGTCTCATTTCTACTGGGTACCATGTGGAAGGCGGATATTGTCTGGGGTTCAGCCAAGCTTTATGGAGACAACGTGGTAGATTGGCAGAGCCATCTCCCACTCTGGTGACTCGTCGGTGCCAGGGCCAGTGCTCCTGGCCAGTCTGATCCACAGACAGAGCTGAGCAGCAGAGAGAGTATGCCACCTCTTATGGCCTCAGGTCTTGTCTAGGGAACATGGCAGCCCCATAAGAACAAGCAAGATTGGGTGCCGCCGTTTTAAATATGATTTTCAATACCCTTCAGGACAGCAACAAGAATTATGGCAAACTTTATATCCACAGAAAAGAATGTACATTGAGCAAAGGTGTTGTATGTGTCCTGGCAAGTGCCTGACGCCTGGAGACATGGTATGAGAAATGAAAAACTGCAACACACTGTAACTAAAAAGGCATAAATACTAAAAACAGCTGACATGTCACTGAAACAACACAAGGTCTTTCTAAACATGTTAAAGGATATGACATAGTAAAGCAGAAGGGAATTATCAAAAGAACTTTTAAAAAAATCTTTAATGATAAAAATAAAAATATTGATTCTACAGCCATGGAGTACAATGGCTTCTCTAAATATAAAACATGCTTGATATAAATCACACACAATGTTTGCTGGTGTAATACAGAGAGAAAAAGGAAAATATTTAATATGAATCCTAAACTGAATATGGCAACTCACACCTATAATCCCACATTTGGGAAACAGGCAAAAATACTGTTCAGAGTTTGAGGCACCTAATAAGTTCTAGACTGAACTGGGTTACAGAATGAGACCCTGCCTCAATGCACAAAGATTTCAAAAATACAGTGAAAAGATTTTTTTCTATTCCTGTGTAGGTAAAAAGGTAAGCAAACAAACAAACAAACAAATGAAGAACAACAAATCCAACATACCTAAGATGATGTACAAAAAAAAGAGATTAGGATTGGTCTTTTCTGTTTCCTGGAACAGTCTCTTTATGTGACACTAGATAAGAATCAGATAATATAAACTTATGGTCATTCATTCCAGGAGCTTTGGTGGTGGGTCAATGTATGCTTGCTGTGGCCTTAAAAGCCCAGCATTCATGTAAGAAGCTATAATTCTAGTGCTGGGAGGCAGAGACAGGGGAATCATGGAGCTCACAAGCCAGCCAACATAGCCCAATCAGTGAGCTCCAAATTCTGTAAGGTAGCCTGTCTCAAAAAGAGAGCAACTAAGGAAGATACCCAATGTAGACCTCTGGCCACTACACCAATAAACTCTCAATTCATGATAGTTTTTTTTTATATATTGATATTCTCTGCACACTGGGGTGTGTCCTGACTAGTGCCTAATGCCTGGAGACAGGGTATAAAGTGAAAAACTGCAATATACTGTGACTAAAAAGGTATGACACTTATCTTAGTATCTTAGTTTGGATTATCATTGCTGTGAACAAACACTAAAACCAAAAGCATCTTAGGCAGGAAAGGGTTTACTTGGCTTACATTTCCATATCACTGTTCATCATCAAAGGATGTCAGGACAAAACCTCAAACAGTGTAGGGACCTGGAGGCAAGAGCTAATGCAGAGGCCATGGAGGAATGCTGCTTACTGACTTGCTCTTCATGCTTGTTCACCCACTTCTTATAGAACCCAGGACCACCAGCCCTGGGATGGTACCACCCCCAATGGGCTGGGCCCTCCCCAATAAATCACTAATTAAGAAAATGCCTTACGGTTGTGCCTACAGCCCCATCTTACGGAGGCATTTTCTTAACTGAGGTTTCCTCCTCTCAGATTATAAACTTCATGAAGGCATGGGGATGAATTCTATGTTGTTCACCAATCGTTTAGATAGTGACCACACATATTTAGCAACAATTTATTCAAATTAAGTGGATTTTAAAAAGCAACCTCTAGGTCATATTTCAAGACTTACTACTTTATTTAATTCAGTATTTCCTGTAATCTACAACAATTATGCAATGCAATCAGTATTTATGTCCCTGGAAGAATGAATATTTCAAGTATGTTCTCTTTATCACCATGGCTGAATTTAAATGCTATTTTCTAAATGTTTTCAGTTGGAAAAGAGGCTTTTTAGCATGCAGTTAAAGTGAAAGGCACTTTATAAGTATATCCCATGCTCAGACTGTACAAATGGGAGGAAGCTAAGCACTAATGTGTAAGAGGTGCTCATCCCATTTCCTGACTGTGGATGTCATGTGACCAGCTCCCTCCAGCTCCTGCTGCTGGACTTTGCTGCCATGCTGACCTGAAAGAACTCTGCTCCAAGCTGCTGCTATTAGAGGACTTTAATCACAACAGGGAAAACAACTGAGACTGTCTCTCTACTCACAGCTCAACAACAGTTGCCTCATAAGATACATATCTTCTATTAAAATATTTCTTAAAAGCCATTCAGAATTGTGTATGGTTCCGAAAGTATCTTTTTTTCTAAAGAGCTGCAACCAGCTACTATAAACCAGAAATCCTAGCCACTGATTCATCACTGAATCCCAACACAACTTAGTTATGTAAACTCCAGTCAATGAACAAGAGTTCTTAAGAATGCCAGGCAGTGGTGGCACACGCCTTTAATCTTAGCACTTGGGAGGCAGAGACAGGTGGATTTCTGAGTTCGAGGCCAGCCTGGTCTATCTACAGAGTGAGTTTCCAGAACAGCCAGGACTACACAGAGAAACCCTGTCTCAAAAAACCAAAAAAAAAAAAAAAAAAAAAAAGAGTTCTTAAGAAAGGGGGTAAGTATCTTACATGTCTATCTCTTCTCTTGCCCTTTTCCATTCTGTGTGGGACATGGCAGTGTGCAATCTTGGACCATGTAGATTAGAGCAATCTCCTAAGTACAACATAGAGCAGAGAGACTCTACCTAATTACTGCCTATCTCTAGGCCAATCTTTATGAGAGGGGGAAAAAAGTTCATACTATTTGTCTTGGTTTTCTATTGTTATGTCACAATGACCACAAACTTTTTTTTTTTTTTTTAAAGTTTACAGTTGTGAAATTCATAATCTGGCCTAGTGTGACTGGTCTCTCTGGCCAAGGTCCCACAAGATGAAAGCCAAGGTGGTAGATAGGTTGTATTCTTATCTGGAGGTTGATAGACTCTTCAAACTCTCCTGACATAGAAGCACTCAGTCTTATATTATTATAAGAATTATAAGGACAGGAGTCCCATGTCCTTCTGGCTACCATCTGAGATCACAACTCCTTGAACACACTTAAAGTCTGTTTCCAGTCCACACTTCCATATTCAAGGCCAGCATATAAACTCTGGGACGTGTAGCATGCCTTGCTGTGCTTCTGATGTTCTTCTCCCAGAAGAGGCCTGTCTCTTTTAAAAGCTCACACGATCAGGTAAGATTCATGTTGACCTCTTAAAGTCAACTGTATACAGAAAATAACCCAATCAAAGAAATAAAATTCATCAAAATAAGTTTAAAAATTATATAGGATTTATACAAAAGGAACAATGACCTTGGACTTTGAATTCTGTAACATTACTTCAGGTCTCTGCTACTTTAAAGTATTTTTTAAATAAAATTATATTTTATATATATATACACACACATATGTATATATATGTTATATATATATACACATATGTATATATTTATTATATATAATATATAATTTGTATTTTAACAATTACAATTGTTAAGTAGTAAATACAGTTACATTGCTGTGTAACCACCACCTCCAGCCATCTTTGGAACTAAACTATTAACTCACTGAGGAACCAGCCCCTAGTCTCCTTTCCCTAGGCCCTGACAACCACCACAGCACAGGTGTCTCTATGACTATGTCTACTCGGTAGCTTGAATAAGTGGAATCATTTGGCATTTATTTGCCCTTTTGTGGCTGGCTTATTTAACTTAACTGCTATGTACCATTGAACCTGGATGTTAATATACATCAAAAAGACTGAAGATTTCCAATAGGAGAAAACACACAAAAAATATAAATGCTATTAACATTATTCATTAAAAGTAACTGATTCAGGTTGTCTATGTTTTACATTTAAACATAACTTGTGATGTTACCTTAATTCAGTTGTATACAATATAGTTTCTTTTGAAAAGTAACATTCAAATAGGTTTCCAGGAGAATGAGGACTATTTCGGAATATACTCAGGATGAGTTACACTCACTAGGTAGAAAAGGGGGCGGGGCTGCATTTATGAATGGATCATCCGCTTGATTCACTTCATATATGAGACTAAATTTCAAAACTAGTATTCTGAGTCACTCTCAAAGTATTTATATTTTCTTCAATAAGGGAAATTATAATGATAAATGTTTTAATAGAATTAGGTGACTTCCAATGGTTAAGAAATAGCTACCTATATTTTAGGGCATTTCCCAGGATAGTTAAGATTTTCTAAGCAATACATCAAGAACAAAACCCCAAGCCAGGTGGTGGTGGCGCACGCCTTTAATCCCAGCACTTGGGAGGCAGAGGCAGGCGAATTTCTGAGTTTGAGGCCAGCCTGGTCTACAGAGTGAGTTCCAGGACAGCCTAGGGCTACATAGAGAAACCCTGTCTCAAAAAACAACAACAACAAAATACAAAACAAAACAAAACAAAAACAAAGAACAAAACCCCAGAGTTTACTTTGGTTAATGAAATTATTAATGCTTACTTATGTGGGAATGAAAATTTACTAATATTGTTTTAACCTGAGTTACTTATTAGAGTGGAACTTAGACCTTTTAGCAAAGGTCACACTTGTAGTAATGCAGTCCCTGGACCAGTCAGTGGTCCTATAAAAAGTGTAAGCTGGACGGTGTAACCCAAAGCCCAGTATTTCAGAGCCTGAAGCAGGACTGCTACAAATTCTATGCCAGCAAGGGCTACACTGTGAGATCCTATCACAGGTTGACAGACAGATGGACAGAAAGACAGAATGGCTGTGTGCTTATCACCAAGAACATATAGAAGGGGAAAAACAGCACTTGGTTTGGATAAATCACTTTTCTGTAAAACCTGCTGTCATGGGAGAAGATTCAAGATCTGCTACTGGAATGCAGAAAGTATGAATGGAAAAGTACTGATAATAGCAACAACAAAGGAGCAAGGAAAAACAGGAACAGGAAGGCTGCTGACAATGGCCATGGGAACAGCAGTAATGTTGACTTCTTGGGGGAGCAACTAACCCTCTATGGGAGAAAAGAAAGACCCCAGCACCAGTGCTGTTCAGTAACTGCTGGCTGAGTCACTGGGTACATGCCATTGAACTGGTGAGTACGAATCTCAGGACTCTGGTCAGATAGCTAAGACAGAGGATGGTGGTGAAAGCCAGCCTGGGGTACACAGTAAGGCACTGTTGCAAGAGCAAAGCAAAGCACCATGATCTGGATGTAAACTGGGTTCTTGGCTTCTCTAAGTGAGGCAGAGTTGGAGAACTCAAAGATGATACTGTTCAACAAACCTGAATTCACCTCAGTTCTTATCTACACATGTAAGCCAATCTGTAAGAAAATAGTCATTTTAAATCTCTACATCAAGATAATATCCACAACTCCCCATGTACACACTTGACCACAACTCACCATTTACACACTTGACCACAACTCACCATTTACACACTTGACCACAACTCCCCATGTACACACTTGACCACAACTGAACATTTACACACTTGACCACAACTCACCATTTACACACTTGAATGAATATATGAATAATTCCATATACCATCTGAACTAGTTCTCATGAAGATGACAAGGCTTCAAAATATTCCCAAGTACAGCAAGTCTATTTCGACATACAATTCCTAGCAAAGCAAACAAGTACACTAGTATACTTAAAGATGGTTTATCAGCAGTTAAAGGCACTTGCTATTCTTCTAAAGGATCCAAGTTCAGTTCCCAGCACCCACATCTGGTGACTCAAACCATCTGTAACTTTAGCTCCAGGGGAACTGAATTCCTCTTCTGTTCTCCACAAGAACCTGTACATACATACATACATGCATACATACACACGCAAACACACACATACAAAATGGGAGGATCTTGGTATAACTATAATGAATGACTTCATTTATATCCAGCCAAAACAGACGGACATTCATCCCTGAGTCAAAATCTATCTCCTCACATCCTACTGTTCTTGCATAGTATAGGAAAAAAAAAATGTACTCAAAGACAAGTTCTTTCTAGGTTTCACAGGCCTCTACATTCTAATAAAACTGATTATTCATATGTTCTCCTGTTTTAATTTTCTTGGGACAATCCCAATGTGTTAATATTTCTTTCAAATATATTAACATGATACCATGTAAACTGCACAGGCCATCATCCACCCTGAATTTACATTTCTATTTCTGTAGTCTAAGACTTCATTTTCTTTTGAAAGTAAGATTCAATAAGATGATTCATTTAGTTCTAGACCCACTAAAATTAGCAGTTTGTATTTATAAAGTTAAGTCTTCCTTTCTTGTACTAGAGTAGACACTGCTCAATAACTATGTTGCCACTGTCTTTCAAGCTCCTCTGTGTGTCTGATTCATCTTCGTGTGATACGAAGAGTGTCCCTCCTATACATGTTGATAATCTAGCAGGAAATGGTGACGTTACCCAATTCTGCCTGCTGCAAACCTGGTATCTGCACTAAAGCAAACATGTACTGAGGTTTTGGTTTGTTTGTTTTTTAAGTAGAGAAGAGTTAAGAGTAAAATATGGCATTAAGAAGAAATCTTCCTAGTCAGACCACTTTGCTGTGTGCCTTTAAAAAATTAATCCCACTCAGGTCTCACTGTTGACCTTAAGACAGTCTGGGCCCTCTTGGTCATCTTCAATCCATGTCAACTACTCTCCCACACAAATGGTCTCCCACTCTTTGAGCTCTGGTTCACTACTACTCTCCTTTGTGTCAGTGGTGCTTTCATTATACTCAGGGCTTTTTCTTTTCATTGAGAATTTCATACAAAATACAATGATTTTTGGTCAAATCTGGTCCCCACTCCCTCTTCACCAATTCCTATTATCCATCCCATCATTTTTCCCTCTCAAGTTTATGTACTGTTTTTTAAAATAAGGTGGGTCTACTTCCTGTTGCCAATACATGTGCAGATATAGGGCCACAATTAGGACATGAGCACTCTAACAGGGAGTGCATAAAAAGGGTGACGATTGATTCTCCCTCTCCCAGAGGCCACTTGCTGACAACAGCTCCTCAGCTATAGTCAGGTCATGACTAATGGCTCATGCTAAGATTCTAGCTGGCTTGATTGTGTGCTGTGTCTTATGCATATAGTCATAGATGCTGTGAGTTTACTATAAGATGACCCTTCCAGTCTGCCTGGAGGACACTGTTTACAGCAGTATTCTATTATTCCTAGCTCTTATACTCTTCCTGTTCTTTCCCTGACAATGTTTCTTGACAGCTTCACTAATATACGGGTATTGGGCATAAGGATATATACATATGGAGCAGTTTAACATTATATCCACTTTGTAGAATAATAGTGGATTCTTTCATAGGGCCTATCATGTACCTAGCCACTGGTTCTTGGCCCAGTTAGCAGTATTAGGCATCTAATCCATCTTGTAGAGTGGTCTGCAAGTCCAATCAGAAAGAGGCTGGTTACTCTGACAACAGTCATGCTAGTACTGCATCAACAGTCTCACCCTGGCTTGCAGAGCTCACAGCTGATCAAAAGTATTGATTACTTCTCTCTCTCTAATGCATAGCACCTTCTGGCATGAAAGCTAGTCAGCAGAGATGAAGCTTCCAAGTCAGTACCAGCTTAATTTCTCTGTCATATGACTTAAGTATACAGTGTCTTCAGCCAGCATTACCCTGGCACCAAAATCAGTTAACAAAATGAAACAGAAAACTGTAGACCAATTTCCCTGATGAATATAGATGCAAAAAATGCCTACAAACTGGATGTGTTCTTATACATTACATGATCATAAAATATAATCAAGTTGGTTTCACTGCTAGGATATGAGGATGGTATAACATATGCAACCAATTAACATGCTATAATTCATAAACAGACTAAAGGATGAAGTCATATGAGCATCTTAACTGATTAAGAAAAAAGGCCTTTCACAGCATCCTGAGGAAGCAAGCTGGGGAAGAAGCACAGCTCAACATAGTAAAGAATATCTACAAGGAACCTACAGTTCTAGTCTGCCTTTTACTGCGGTGATAAACACCATGACCAAAAGCCACCTGGAAAGGAAAGGGCTTCTTTCATATTTTAGCTTATAGTGCATCATGAAGTCACAGCAGGACCTCAAGGTAGGAACCTGGAGTCAGGAAAGGAACCAGAGGCCATGGTACTTACTGGCTTGCTCCCCTATGGCTTCTCAGCCTCTTTTCTTATACCACCCAGGACCATCTGCCAAGGACCACTGTTGACAATGAGCTAGCTCATGATTTTCTGGGAAAGAGAAATCAAGGACTTTATCAAGACCAGTGCAAGAGGCTTTTTATGAGACATGAAACTGAATCAAAAATCTAGCTGTAACCTACCCATGTTCTGAGAATTTTTGTGAGGTTGGATTAATAAGCAATAGACTAAGCTGACAGAGGAAGTTTTCAGATAGCATAACATTGATTATTACGAGTAGTAACAATATTGATTATACTGTAGTGTAATTATTACTACTTATTCTCTTTTTATTAAATACTTTCTTCATTTACATTTCAAATGTTATTCTCTTTCCTGGTTCCTTCCCTCACCCCAGAAATGCCCTATCCCATACCACCTCCCCCTGCCTCCAAGAGGGTGTTTCTCCCACCTAACCACCCACTTTTACTTCCCCACCCTCACATTCCCCTACACCGGGGCATTGTGCCTTCAGAGGACCAAGGACCTCTTTTCCCATTGATGTCTGACAAGGCCATCCTCTGCTACATATGCAGATGAAGCCATGGGTCCCTCCATGTGTACTCCTTGGTTGATGGTTTAGTTTCTGGGAGCTCTGGGGCGTCTGGTTGGTTGATATTATTGTTCTTCCTATGAGGTTGCAAACCCTTTCAGCTCCTTCAATCCTTTCTCTAACTCCTCCATTGGAGACCCCATGCTTAGTCCAATGGTTGGCTGCAAGCATCTGCCTTTGTATTTGTCAGGCTCTGGCAGAGCCTCTCAGGAAACAGCTATATTGGGCTCCTGTCAGCATGCACTTCTTGGCATCCACATCAGGGTCTACCTTTGGTGACTGCATCTGAGATGGATCCCCAGGCAGGGTAGTCTCTGGATGGACTTTCATTCAGTCTCTGCTCCCATATTTTGTTCTGAACAAAAAGCATCCACACTTTGGTCCTCCTTCTTTTTGAGCTTCATGTGGTCTGTGAATTGTATCTTGGGTATTCTGACCTTTTGGGTTAATATCCACTTATCAGTGAGTGAATACTATATATGTTCTTTTGTGACTGGCTTACCTCACTCAGGATATTTTCCAGTTCCATCCATTTGCCTAAGAATTTCATGAATTCATTGTTTTTAATGGCCAAGTAGTAGTACTCCATTGTGTAAATGTACCACATTTTCTGTATCCATTCCTCTGTTGAAGGACATCTGGGTTCTTTCCAGCTTCTGGCTATTATAAATAAGGCTGCTATGAACATAGTGGAGCATGTGTCCTTATTATATGTTGGAGCATCTTTTGGGTATATGCCCAGGAGTGGTACAGCTAGGTCCTCGGGTAGTACTATGTCCAAATTTCTGAGGAACCACCAGACCCATTTCCAGGTTGTACCAGCTTGCAATCCCACAAACAATGGAGGAGTGTTTCTCTTTCTCTACATCCTTGCCAGGATCTGCTGTCACCTGAGTTTTTGATCTTAGCCATTCTTACTGGTGTGAGATGGAATCTCAGGATTGTTTTGATTTTCATTTCTCTGATGACTAACAATGTTGAACATTTCTTAAGGTGCTTCATTTGCAGAAATGATCGTATAGTTTAGTGACCCCAAAAATTCCACCAGGAAACTCCTAAACTTGATAAACAACTTCAGCAAAGTGGCTGGATATAAAATTAATTCAAACAAATCAGTAGCCTTCCTCTACTCAAAGGATAAACAGGCTGAGAAAGAAATTAGGAAAAGGACACCCTTCACAATAGTCATAAATAATATAAAATAACTTGGTGTGAATCTAACCAAGCAAGTGAAAGATCTGTATGACAAGAACTACTTATTCTTGTATAGAAAGAAAAAGAGCATCAAATGGACAAAAATGCATTTAAAATGTGTAGTCTAGAGAGAAAAAGGGAACCAAGAAGGTTAAGGTTACAGAGAAGTTACTGCTAGAAAAGAAGTGGTAGTTCATAAAGTGACTGGTGCCAGTAGAGTAGCCTCTGGCTCTGTCCTGGAACAGGAAAGGTGTCCTGAGGGTAAGACCCCATCCAGGTAAACCATCAGAATGTAAAAGGAAAAGACCAAACAAGCAGGTTTTCTGCTGCTAGAAAGCAAAACCTAATGGAGGGTTAAACCAGCTTCAGCATAAAGAAGCTGCTGCAACTAAGGCCCAAAGAGGCCACATTTTAAAGACAAGAAAGATAGAAGATTGGGAAGGGGGACTATGAGCTCTTCCTTTAGAGAGCTTCCTTTAGAGGCAGGTAGTACATGGCTGGGTCTACTTCCAAGCAAGCAGGCCTTGAAAGGCCACTGAATTAAGCTATGTAAATAAAGTCTGGATTGTGATGGATATTTTCTAGGATGCTGAAGACACCACAACCAGGAGAAGTCTCCCTAGAAGGGCTAAACAGAGGGACCTGAAACAGCTCAAAAGAGATATGTGTTGCAGGCACCAAAACTGGAGAGGCACTGCCACCTAAACCCTTAGAAACAGGACTTAATGTGTGCCTTGCTGGGTTTTAATCTTGGTCTAGTATTTCCTCAGGATCTCTTCCCTTGGGGAAGAGGAATGTATACTCTGCCACAGTATGTCAAAAGTATGTAATGATGGTTTTTATTTGTTTGCTTGTTAGTCTTTTGTTGTTTTCTAATTTTATGGCATGAGGTGACACAATTAACAGATTACCTTAAGTCTCAGAGGAGATCCTAGACTTGGAGTTTTGAACAGTACCTGGACTGTCAAAAGAATACGACAGCTTTTGAAGTTGGACTCAGTGTAACTTGTATCATATAATGGCTATGAGGCTATGAGGCTCATGTGTATTCAGAACCAACAGTGTGAAAATGGCTACATCACCAAAAGCAATGTACAAATTCAATGAAGTTACTATCAAAATTTCAATGACATTCTGGGTCAGTGAGGTAAGGGAGCTGTTGTGCAAGCCTGGGTCTAGTGCTGAGTTTAATCCCTGGAAACCCTTAAAGGCAAAAGGAGAGAAGTGACTCTACAATGTTCTCGTGTATTATATGCTGTGGTACATACACAAGCACGTGCACACACACATGATAATTAAATTTTTTAAAATTCCAATGACATTTTTCAGAGTACTAGAGAATTAATATGGAAATACAAAAAACTCTAAATAACTAAAGCAATCCTTGGCAGAGAAAGATCAATGCTAGAGATACCTCAGTCCCCAATCTTAAATCCTATTATAGAGCCACAAGAATATGATAAGACAGACATGTAGACCAAGAGACTAGAATAGAGGACCAGGTAAAAGCCCATACAGTTACAGCTACCTAATTCTGAACAAAAGCTGTCAAAAATATATATTGGAGAAAAGACAACTTAATAAATTATTTTTGGAAAACTGAATTTCCTTACATATAAGACTGAAACTAGATCCATCTTTTAACTTAAATAAAAATTAATTCATGATAGATCAAAGAGAAATTCTGCTCTTCCAGAGAATCCAGATTTAGTTCCCAGCACTGATACTGAGTGGCTCACAACCACCTGTACTTCCAGCTCCAGAGGATCCAATAGTATCTTCTGGTGTTCACAAGCACATGGCATACATACACACAGACACATACACATAAGTAGAAGAAAACTTGTAGTCAAACTGCTAGAAGAAAAGAGTTAAAACACAGTCACTTATAGATAAAATATTATCTTAAAAAAAAAGACTCTGTGCTGGCTAGGTTTATGACAACTTGACACAAGCTAGCATCAACAACTTGACATAAGCTAGGGTGGGGCCAGGGTGAGGGGTCAACTGAAAAAAAAAAAAAAGCCTCCATAAGATCAGACTGCAAGCACCTCTGTAGAACATTTTCTTAATTAGTGACTGACTGGGAAGGGTCCCAGCCCATTGTGGATTGTGACAATCCCTTGGCTATTGTTCTTGGGTTCCAAAAGAAATCAGGCTGAACAAGCCATGGGGAGCAAGCCAGTAAGCAGCATTTCTCCATGGCCTCTGCATCAGCTCCTGCCTCCAGCTTCCTGCCCTGTTGTCCTCCTGTGCTGACTTCCTTCAGTGATGAGCAGTGCTGTGGAAGTGTAAGCCCTTACCTCCACAACTTGTTTATTCATCATGGTGTTTCATCTCATCAATAATAACCTTGACTATAAAACACACTTCAATAGGAAATACTTGGCAGCAATTGACAATGGGCCTGCATGAAGGTAAAAAGAATGGGATAAAATATTTGCCAAGTATGTATCTGACAAAGATGAATAAAAAAACCTCTAAAGAGGAGCCACACAACCAACCAAACAACAACAAAAAACCCCAAAACAACACAAAATACAATCAATAAATGGGCTGATGTACTAAAGAGACAGTTCTCAAATAAAGAAATAAAACTGGGCAAGTATTTGAAAATATTCAATATCATCAGCCATCAGGAGAACCCTAATAAAAATTTCTATAGGACTCCATCAAACCATAAGGGGAACAGCTATCATCAAGAAAACAGCTACAGGAACTGCCGAGGGATGTGCAGAAACAGGAACACTTACACATTACTGGAGGGAAGGTAAGCAGGCAGCCATTTCAAGCAGTCAGTATAGAGGATACCTGAGAACTTGGGAGACAATTCAGCAAGTAAAGGTACTTACAATGCTTGATAATGTGACTTCTATTGACAGAACTCACATGGTGAAAAGAGAGAACTCTTTCAAGTACTCCCTGGCCTCCATATGTTCGTGCCACACGTGTACACACACACACACACACACACACACACACACACATCAAAATAAGCAAATTTTTTTAACCCTAAACTGTAGGATATACTGAGCATATACTCAAAAGATTCTAAGTCATCACACCAAAGAGATAATTACCTGTCCATGTTGATCACTACTCTGTTTCTAACAGCTAAGATATAAAATCAGTTTGTATGTTCATCAAAAGGTGATTAGAAAAAGAAAATTTGGTAATGTGTACAATGGAATTGTATACACTGTTAAAGAAAAACAAAACAGCACTTCCAGGAAAAAAACATATAAAACTGGAAAGCATTACAGTAAGAAAATAAGTCAGATTCACAAAAACAAATAGAATTTTCATATACAGAATCTACACTGGTGTGTAAAGTAGAAAAGATAGTATTACGATAGGGAAAGAAGAGGTCTGAAGGTCCAAGAGGGTAACAGAATATATACAACATGAAAGTACAATGAGGAACTATTTGGCAGGAGGAATTGAGAAGTTCATGGTAAAGAGAAATGAAAGGACTGGAGAAATGGCTCAGTGGTTAAGAGCACTGGCTACTGTTCCAGAGGACCCAGGTTCAATTCCCAACACCTACATGGTAGCTCACAACATCTGTAACTCCAGTTTTAGAGGATCTGATGCCCTTTTCTGGCCTCTAAGGGCACTAGGCACACATGTACAAGCAAAAAAGCATTCATATAAACTATAAATAATGTTTAAAAGAATAAAGTATATCAGACATATAATAAGATATATGAGTATAATAATGAAACACATTATAAAGTTACTTACAAAGTTTACCACTTATTCTCTATGAAATATGCCTCTTCATGTTGTCGGTAAGTCTAATTTAGAAACCTTGCCTAATTCCTTATTCTCCTTCTTATTTCACAAATAAAACTAAGAAAGGCAATCACTAGAATATGCTACAAAGATCTAATAATAGTCAAGTACAAATCTACTCATTTAATGCTTACATGCCCATGTATGAGTTACCCAACAAACATGACCTAGTTTCCAGTGTTTCTCACTAGGAAGACAGTTTATCAGAGCATACCATTAAAACAGATAAATATTAAGTTGTTATTCTTATTTTTCTCTTTTTTCTTTTTCTCCTCCTTCTCCTTCTTCTTCTTCTTATTAATAGTAATAACAATATATAGTATTTTCATTTCAAAGGTAATGATATATTTGGGCTGAAACTATTGAGTGTCACCTAAAGGTAGTCTAAGCTAACGTGGTACAGGTCCCATCAGGGAGTATAAATAAAGTCCATCAATAAGCAGAAGGATAAACTGTAAACCACTCACAAGAGACTGACTTTTCCATACACCAGAATAAAATAACTCAATGATCAAAGGGAGAGCAGCCTCAGGAAACCCAGGAGAGTACTCAGAAAGCTCACAGTGAATTGGACTTAGTGGCACACACCTATAATCCCAGGACTGGCAGACCCAGGCAAATGGTCTTCAGCTTTCTAGACCAATAACTCCCCTCAAGAGTTCTTCCACATCCTCTCAATAAAGTTCAGGGTGTCAGCATGCTGTATGGGCCATTTCAAGAACTGTCAGCATCTCAGCTCACAACTTTTTTTTTTTTTTTTTTAAGCAATTCTAGTCTCCATGGTTATTCAAATAATTCAAGTCAGTCCTTCCTTCTGCTGTTTTTGAATACTATTTACTGTCTAAAACACCTTGAGGCTTTTTATCCATCTTGCCAGTTGCTCTGTTCTTTAAAGACAGCTCATGTAAAGAGCTTTCTCCATTCAGAACTACTGTTACAGGAACCTCACCATATGTTCTTGTAACAACACATCACTAAATGTGATCACTGTACTGACAGAACTGTTTACTTTTTCTTTCCTTAACTAATACACTGGGTATTTGTTGTTACTGCTCTGGTTTTTATTGTTGTTGTTTTGTTTTGTTGTTTTATTTCCAGTCTGGAGTCCAATTCAGGGCCTTCTTGGGCAAATGCTCTACTACCAAGCCCCATCACTAGCATTATTACACTACAGTCTTAAAAGATAAGAACTGTGACTTGTTTTCCCCCAATTCCCAGGAAGTAGCACAGTATACTGAGACTTAATGAACTCACAAAGAAAACATGATTAGTAGTTTGTTTCTCTGACAAAGTGTGCTGTGGTAGAAAGGTACAAATTAAGCTCTGTCCATAACTAACTGGCCCTCACTAATTACTAAAGTCCAATCAAAGGTGGCAGCAATTTAGACATATCTAAAGTTTTAATCTAGTTTTTGCTTCTATGAATTCTTGCTAGGCAATTAACGTCCTAAGGGAGACATTCAAACATCTATTTATGTTAGGCCTACCTCATTCTTTACATGCTCCTATAGAGATTTTCTCTTATGAGAATAGTAAAAGCCATAAAGAATCTGTTTTTCCTCCCCTGAGGCATTCTCTTGGCTGCTTCGCTCCTGTGGCTGCACTTCCTTCTCTCTACAGCTCATATCCAGGAAGGGTCTTACCAAATGACAGACATTCCTGATGGCAGAGGGGAGGAGATGAGATCGAGTACCCATTAACGTTTTTCTCTATAGGCTTCTAACCAACCAGTTTTCACTTTCTACTCCTCCTCTTTCACATGTAGACCTCTCGTCTTAGTTATGGGTTCTACTGCTGTGATGAAACACCATGACCAAAAGCAAACTGGGGAAGAATGGGCTCCTTCAGCTTATGCTTCCACATCACTGTTCATCACTGAAGGAAGTCAGGACAGGATCTACCTGGATGTGTGTGGGAAACTGATCTACAGGCAACAAAAGGGTGCTGCTTACTGGCTTGCTCTTCATGACTTGCTCAGCCTGCTTTCTTACAGAACCCAGGACCACCATCCCAGGGATGACACCATTCACTATATGCTAGGCCTCCCCCATCAATCACTAATTAGAAAAATGCCCTACAGCCTAATCTTATACAGGAATTTTCTAAAATTGAAGGTTCTTCTTTACAGAAAACTCTAGTTTGTGTCAAGTTGACATAAAACTAGACAGTACACCTGATAATTCTGGACAGATGAAAACATTAAAAAAAGAGAGAGCTTTTTACTATCTGATTCTCTTTATTCTTTTTCCCTCATTAAAAAAATTCTACCCAGTAATTTAAAAACAAAGTTTCCATTTATTATTATCGTCATCATCATCATCGTCATCATCATCATCATCATCATCTAGAGAAAAGACTGTTTTTCAGTGAAGCACAGAAATGTGTCCTGGTACAGAATGCTCATACAGGAGTCAGCTCCCTTAAGGTCTGGTGAACACTGAGGCAGTCTGTACAGTATACAACTCTTCAGGTCCTGCAGGAGGCTGTTGCTGCTAGATATTAAAATCAAATGAAAGGAGTTATGAAGAGATAACTTACAGGTTACAGCCACAAACTAACTCTTGAAATATAAGTTGTTCATCATTCTGTGATTTAGCTGTCCTTATGTTTTTAAAATATAATAAAACAATCTGTTTCTTCATCTGCTACTGTATTGGAAGAAATCAATGTTATATTAATTAAAATGCTTCCTTGATTAATACTTATAAATAATTTGACAGACATACAAGTAAGCCATGCGATCAGAAATTTATATTCTATGTGATTCATAGTGAAAACAAATTCTAAAGATGGCAAAACTTTTTTAATGTATATACTGCTTATACATTCTCTTGTCTAGATCCTTTCAGGAGTATAACTTATTTGTATATTACCTCAAGTACAGCACATATATTTTAGATTAACTTAGTGAAATTTCTAATATATGTAAGGTTCCAAGTTTGACTTGTGACTACTGGCTAAGGTATTTTAAAAGATTCAATATCAGAGCTAGGCTATGTAGCGTGATAGGAAGGGGGCACTAAAAACTGTGGTCAGCCTCTGGCAGTCACAGCCAATGCTACTCAAAGAGTGTGCACAAGTCCTTCACCCTCAAAGTATCATGGTCTAGATGTTAACAAGGTAGGTGGTGACTCACCTCCATTGGTTCTTTAATTTAAAGCCATGACTAGTAGGTAGAAGTCCAAGAACTGCTTCCGGTCTGGGCCTAAGCACTGAGCAGATCCTGGGCAGCAGCTCTTCACCCCATATCACAGAACCCAGAGGAAGCGGGCCTCCCAGGAGCTTTAACCCGGCAGTACCTTAGGTAAGGAGACAGCAACACCCGCCCCAAACAGGGAGTAACTGGGACCCACTGGGACCCAGGAATTCACTCCTGGCTCGGAGCACTGCTTCCTTCCAGTCTGGATCTGAGCACTGAGCAGATCTTGGGCCCCAGCTTTAACCCCAGTAGAAGTCCAAGAACCAAAAGGGATACATGGAGTTGTAAAAAAATACAAATCCAAATGTTCAGGTATTAGTTGAAAGGCAAAATAAGCACTTCAAATTAAACATAAACAGTAATTTCCTAACAATGCAAGGAATGTTGCATGTTTGTGCAGTACACAGGCACCTGGATAGTCAGTTGCTCAACAGCTGGTATCAAGGGTTTCAGAGTACAATGTATTAGCAGTTACAAGCCAAACTCACTATCACTACCTACTGAGTACCTCAGAGGTACCAGGTCTGGCTTCAAGTATAACGTATGCTTATTAGTTAATGTGGTGGTTTGAATGAAAATGTCCCCCACAGTCCCACAGGAAGTAGCACTATCAGGCCTTGTTGGAGAAAGTATGTCACTAGAGTGGGCTTCTGAGTTCTCAGAAGCTCAAGCCAGGCCTAGTGGCTGTCTCTTCCTGTTGCCTTCAAATCCAGATCCTCAGCTACCTCTCCAATTTCATGTCTACCTGACTGCCTCCATCCCTCCCACCTTGGCAATAATGGACTAAACATCTAAACTATAAGCCAGCCCCAATTAATTGTTTATAAAAGCTGTCATGGTTATGGTGTCTAAATAGCAGTAAGACCCTAACTAAGGCAGTTATTCTTACCCTGACCTATTACTGATGGGAACAAGAGCTGTACTGATACAAAATGTATTACTGAACTTAAATAATCTGTAGCCCCTTATAGCAAGCTACTAAGAAACAGCTAATGTGTAACTCAGCTTCTCAATTCCAAAAACACTGACTTTTTGTTTGCCTGTTTGCTGACAGAAACTTACTATCTCAGTGATAAGAGTACTGAGTTGATGACAAGGCTGGCTTGTTCTGATGGACAAAGGGGGGACATGTGTCCTATGACATTCTGCTTATCGCTGGCTTTGTTGGCAATCTTTGGCTAGTGAATTTAAGGAAGTCTAAGACCTGAATCTTCATCATACGGTATCCTACCACAGCCCCGCTTGTACATATTCCCCCTTTATGATACTAGTGACAATGGATGAAGGGACCAACCTAACCTTTCTATAGCCCTCATTTTCATATATAAACACAATGCTCACTAAACGGAGGTTGTTTTGTTCCTCTTAGGGAATTTGGTGATCTCTGCAGAGATTTCTATTTGTCATAAATCACAGAGGGTAAGAAATAACGAGTGTTTAGAAACAGGGACTCTACTAAATCTACTATAATTCATAAGATGACTCCAACAGCTGAAAAATATCCAGTCCAAATTTCTAAGGATATATCCAGTAAAGGAAGATTACAGTGAACATGGTAGAACACCTGAGCTGAGTTTAAAGCAGTTGGGTTAGAACCACCCGTTCAATGACAAGAGTGAATCCTAGATAAGGAAACTCATGCTGACTGGACAAGACAGGTTTGCATTTAACAAGCAGACTTTTTAAAAAGTCCAAGGAAGATAGCTACAGTGTATTCATATACATAAAATAAATAAATAAATCTAAAAAAAAAATCCTGAGGGAACCACACTGGAGGGGAAATAAAAACAAGATTAGAAAACGGAATGGACATTTTGAGGACTGAAAGACCTGGATAGTCACTTACTTTTTTTGACTAAAAAAATGTACACAATAGAATTTTATAGTTAGATCAATGCAGAATCAAGAAATAGACTACTTAGAGTTCTGCGCAACAGTTAAATGACTGGAGTACTCAAGTTTGTGATTGTGAAAAAACGGGAAAGCACAAGCATACCACTGTTACCTATCTGGAAAAATAAAAGTCAATTTTCTTTTTTGTTACAAAATGTAGCAAATCATTCCTCTTACCTGTAATGCACTGAAACTGTCCATCTTCTCTTCTTATTGTAAATGCTTCCCCTGGATTAACTTGGACCAGAATAACCTGGAAACAATGGAAAGAAGAATTAATCAAAACTATAAAATAAATCAGTATATAAAAATATGCAGCTAGTATGTGAGCAGATGTGAGCTATTTAACCTTAGAAACACTTAGAGATACTACATTATGTTTATTTTACTATTCAAAAGGTCATAATCATGCTTGAAAGAAAACAAAAAATAAGCTAATGGCAAATTTACTGAGAAGTGAAAAATTTCACTAAGTAAAGTTAATGGAATCAAAGCTTCCAACTATGGATTACATACTATACTTTAACACAGCATTTAGGAACTGATAAACTGATAAGTAGTAGATTATAATTGAATTAAGCTAAAAAGTTGTATGTGAAAATGAAATTTTTCCATCATTTATAAGTACACGCTATACTAATTTTATGACATTTGAAGTACGATAAAAGAAAAAAAAAACTAGAAAAAGGAAATCTAGAGTCCTAAAATACAGTCAAGATTATGATAAAATGTTTCATCTCATTATCTGTGCAGAAGCGATTTATCTCCTAAATTTTATATAACACTGTGATAGTCTAAAAGGACTTCCATGGTATACTACTCAAGTATCCCGTATCACTGTGTCACCAACTAATTAGCCCTCCCTTCGTGAGGAGTTCCGGTAGTCCTCAATTTTTCCATTAATGTAGACAGCAGAGAAGTGGATGCAGTCTGTTCCTCTCTAGTTAGCTTGATTTCCTTACAACACAGACCTAGAAAACTAATTCTGGTGCCCTTTATGCTATCACCTTAAAGGGCTCTCCTATGTTACATCCCATCTCACAGTCTGTAAGAACACCTTTTCACTGCATTCTAAATATGCTAAAAGTTATAGTTTTATAATCTTTAATACTGTAACAGACTTTAATTTGCATGTTATTCAATGCTGGGATTGAACCTAGGCTTTCACACATGCTGGACAAGCAATCCACCACTGAATAACATGTCTTCAGCAAGAACTGCACTTCTTTGCTTATCATGTGTATGCTTTATACTAACTCCACAACCTGATTATGTCATCTTACTGTTTATTTTCTGGGCTTTCAAGTGTTTCTAGAAATTTGCATAGATGCTCTATATATTTAGAATAACTTACCTATATTCCTATATTACAAATATACTCTCACCTTGTTTTTGCCTTTTACTTTACTAGAATTATTTTCCTATAGTCAATGTTGTCTTTTTCCTTTATAATATTTCCTATTGTTTCCATATTTAATTTCTCTTATAGTTGTGTGATCTAGTTACAAGAGGTACTAGCCAGATGTATTTATTATGCATGTAAAATGTGCTTGTATGTAAGTATGATGTAAGTATAATAGAGGCTAGATTTTTAAAGCATTTAGTACCCCAAAAACCCTAACAGTGAAAAATACATTAGCAGCTTTTGTGTTTATTTCACATTACTCCAGTGTTCTGGACATACTGTGTAAAAAACAGTACAATTAGTTTTGCTTGATTTAAATTCTTAAGGTGACTATTAAAGTTTTTATTTTTACATAGTTTGCATTATAATTTCAGTGGACAATCCATACAGAGGACGTATAAATACTAGTTTCTGATCCAATATGACTAGCTGCTTCATGTTCCTACCATAATAGGCTGCATCAATCCAAAGTGGCCAGAAGACATTTGTATCATACTCTGGTGAAGAATCTGCCTTCATTGTGCCAGTGTCCTGAGAACTTAAGTGAGGCTGAATTAGAAAGTAATGAACTGAGTTACTTGGCAGGAGAGCTTTAAGACAGAAGAGCTTCTAGACTACTCTCTGCTCTTAACCACATCTACCACAAGAAAGAGCAAAAAGAAATGAAAAATGTGAAGTTTGGTAAGGAAAGAAGTGTGATCAAGTTAAAGCTGCAGACAAACATCTCTAAGTGTTAAGAAACTAGGACCACTGAAAGGAAACCTCTTGTTCACTGGAACAATAGAAAGGTGCCCTGAGGGAAAGACCCCTACTCATTGAAGGTTTTGTGAAAATACACACTGATTCTAAATGAGTGAACCTGGCCTGAGAATGGCCCTGAATGGAGTCCCATGTTCACAAATGACACCCTAGATATTTCCCAAGGGTCAGCTGTTGTGGTCCAGGGGAACAGGCTGCATACTGCTCCATCCAGCAACAGGAGTGACAGCAGTGTTCACAAGGTGCTGCTTTGCACATACATACAGTGCAAAGGGTCATGGAGGTTTCTGACACAGTTCTGGAAAGCCACTAAAACCAGACAGTGTATGGCAGGGCTACATTCCCTGTAAGGAGACCATGAGAGGCCAATGCATGAAGCTGGGAAGAGGAAGCCCAAGTTACAATAAAGATCTGGATGTGCAAAGGATCACAGGATGTTTGTCAAGGAAATCTGCAGCACGCTGGTTACATGTGCTGCAGGTACCAGAGATAGAGAGATAAGGTTAGTGTTACCCAAGCCTTTAGAATCAACCCCTAGATGTCTAATATGAAGTTACAGGGTTTAGTTTTTGCCTTACTGAGTTTCAGTGTTGCTTTGCTCTAATCCAGTAGTTCTCAACCTGTGTGTCACTACCCTATTGGAGCGTTTAAGGGCCCTTTCACCAGGGGTTGCCTCAGACCATCCTGCATATCAGATATTAACATTATGACTCATAACAGTAGCAAAATTAATTTTATGGCTGGGGTTACCACAACATGAACTGTATTAAAGGGTTGCAGTGTTAGGAAGGTTGAAAACCACTGTTCTAATCTGTCCTAATTATGCCTCCTTTCTTTCTTTTAAAACAGAACTATTTGCTCTATCTCATTATATACTTGAAGTATGTAATTGTGCATCTTAGAAGCCCACAATTAAGAGATTGTTCAAGTGTTAGAAAAGACTTTGGACTTCTGAGGTATTTGAGATTATTAAAGAATTGGGGGATGTTTAAAAGATGAACATTATTAGACTTTAGGAACCAGAGGTGAAATACTATGCTATAAAGTGTCATATATTTGGTTTTGTCAAATTGAATAAATGTAAACTTGTGGTGGTTGTTTGTGATCTGATCATCAACCTGGTAAGATTTGGAATCACAAGGGCACTCACTTCTAGGTGTGAGTACAACTGTTTCCAGGAAGGACTGACTGAGAATAAGAGAGCTGCCTAGACATAGGGGGAGCCATCCTCACCTTGCACAGAGGCACACCACCTCCCTGCGAAAACAATGTTGACTAGACTTTTCACACTTCTGCTACGGCTTCCCCACCATGACATAATAAACCTTCCTCGGTCAGCCCAAATAAACCATTTCTTCCTTAATCTGCCCTTGTTGGGTACTGTGTCACATAAACAACAACAATAATGAATACACTGCCATCTGCCAATGAACCAGAAAGGCAATGGGATCTAATCAGAAGACTCCAAATAGCTTAAAATCTATTTGGTTCCCACACCATCTTAAACATTAGTTCAGAGTCACAAATGAACATTCTTGCTACTTTATTTTATTTTGTCTGGCTTTAAAATATCATGTAGAACTAAGATTTGGCTCCAAGTGATGTTGTTTTAATAACTTGAATAAAAACAATGGAATAGTTTATGATTTCCAAATAATTTGGCATTTTCCTACTCATCCAAAAAGGTCTGCAACTCGAAACTAAGAGTTTTTTGTAAGAACAAAGAGTATCAGTGAGAGACTCATGAAATTACATGATATAAATGAAACACCCTATCATCTTTCAAGTTTAACTCCTAATTAATAAAACTGTTGTGCTTTATTATATACACAGAAATACTTGGTGCTTCTCCTACTACATAGCATTTTTAACATGAGCTAGCTAGATCTTACTGTACTCATTCATTCAACAAAAATTTACTAAGCTCCAAAATTGAAGTTTATCTTATTGTAGGTGGATATAAAGGTGGGAAGCAACCAAGCAAGCAAGATGAATCCACAGTGCAGTCTCTCCTTCTAAAGAGACACTGGTTGCAAAAGCAAAGTTAGCTAAGTCAGCTCTGAAAAGCATTCTGAGCAAGTGTTGCTATAGTAGTGGCCTCAATGACCCACACCTTACATCCTGCACAGTGCTCGAGGTCAAACCCAGGCTTGGTCATGTTATCACAAATGCAGACACTGAGGTTTGAGCCCACCAGAAAGGTCCCTTTGGAGCGCATGGGAAACAAGTCAAATCATCCTTCTGAAGACCAAGAAGTGGAGAAAGAGCTCCTGACTACCCCACCATTAGCATTATCACAGCAGATTTTGCTGTATAGATATTAGATTTAATTTTGTGCTATGGAAGATTTTTCTATATCATGAGTTTTTTTTAAAAAAAAAAAAAAATCCGTGTTTTTTAGTGCCTCTATGGTCTCTTCTCTTTTAAAAAATATTTAAAATTCTGCCCAAAACAAGTAAATTAAACATTTGAATCTAATGTGAGAAAACATTAGCTAATTATCTAAACAGCCTGTCAAATCTATCACTATAATCTCCCATAATGCCTAAAAATGTAGTGCATTATCAAGCAATAACTGTTCATACTCAGCCAAACTGTGCCGATTACCTATGATATGCCGAGTATACTGTGGCATCTTATAAAATATGAATAGTTTCTATATTAAAATTATTCACTATAAAACTGACAAAAAGAAATAAAACTAAGAAAATCAAACACGATATACTGAAACTAATATCCTAATAATAATAAAAAAGAGAAACAGTCATATTAAAAATTCTAACAAAAAGGAGTAAGTAAAGTTTACTTCTTTATTTAAAAAATCATTTATTAAAGAGCTACTTTGCAGAAACTAAGTATCAAGGAGGGCTCAAGGGGGTAAGGCATGGATTTCCCTGGGAAAGGAGAATAGAATAGATTTTGTGGGTACACTGGAAGCAGGCTGACATAAAATGAGAAGGGATGGGAGAAGGAGATATGGAGGGAAAGAGTACTGAGAGAAATGACTGGAAGTGGGGACACTTGGAGATCAAGGTGGAAACCTAGTGCAGCAGAAAGTCCCTGGAATGTACTAGGGTGACCCTAGAGAGGACACCTAGTAATGGGGGATACAGAACCTGAACTGTCTTCTCTAACCAGACAAGGCTTCCCCATGGTGGGACTGGGACACCAACCCAGCCAAAAAACCTTCAACCTATAATCAATCTATCCTGCCTATAAGGTGTGCTAGGGTAATGGGGGTAGAGAACTTGTGGGAGTGGCTAAGCACTGACTGGTCTAACTTGAGGCCCATACTATGAAAGGGAGCCCACGCTTGACCCTGCCTCAATAGACAGGAAGCAGAGGGCTGGACAGCTCAAAGACTCAGAATAGAACCAAATACAACTGGCAAAAAGAAAAATAAGGTCAATGAAACGATTTCTAATGATATTCTGCTATACTTATAGATCAGTTTATTTAATAACTGACGGGAGTGAATGCAAAGACCCACAGCCAAACATTAGCTGGAGCTTACAGAACCCCTGAGGGATAGAGGAAAGGAGAGGGCAAAGAAGGATTGCAGGAGCCAAAGGAGGCAAGAATACCATGAGAACATGGCCCACAAAATCAACTAGGCAGGGCTTACAGGGGCTCACAGAAACCGAAGAGGCAATCACAGAATGTATATGGGTCTGTGCTAGGTCCTCTACATATATATATATTATGTTCGTGTAGCTTGGTGTTCTTGTGGGACTCCTGACAGTGGGAATGGGAGGTGTCTCTTGACTCTGCCTGTTCTTGGGACCCTTCTTCTCCCAATAGATGGCCTTATCCAGCCTTGATGTAAGAGTTTGTGTCTCCTTTTAGTGTATCCTGTTATGCCATCTTTGGTTGATATCCCTGGGAGGCCTGCTCTCTTCTGAAGGAAAACAGAAGAGTAGAGGAAGGGGAAACTGCAGTCAAGATATATTGTACAAGATTAGAATAAATTTGATGAGAGAGAGAGAGAGAGAAAGAGAGAGAGGGAGGGAGGGAGGGAGGGAGGGAGGGAGGGAGGGAGAGAGAGAGAGAGGGAGAGAGAGAGAGAGAACATGTTATTGTGTAGCAAACACTCTTGTGGGTACTATGAACATTATGAACAAAGACCAAGGTTCTGAGGAGTCTGTGAAGGGGAGAAGTAAGTGCCTGGCTGCCCAACTCTGGGGTGTAAAGGGTGAGAGGTAAGGAACAATGTGCAAAAGGTAAACGTCCAACCCTGAACCATCACTCCAGGACAATCAGGGGAAGTCTTAGAAGGGGTGGGTTAAAAACTTTGGAGTCACATAGGCGTTACCCTAAAAACCACTGCTTAAATCTGAGACTGATCATTTATGATTTTCTTTTTAAAGTTTTTATAGTCTGAGCTATTTAGAATACTTTAAGAAGAGAAAACACTTAAGATTGTAGAGGTCATAATGGTAAAAAAAAAACAGCATGGAAAATTCTAACAAAGAAAAGTTAACATGGCAGCTATAGTTTAAGCTACGAGAAATACAATGAAATGGGATGAGATACAAGGGATGCAGGAACTGGGTTAGGATGCTCCCTTAGTAGCAAGCTAAGGACAATCAATTACCCTTTACGCAAAGCTATCAAACACAGGAAGCTCATAACCAAACCTCATCTTTATTCTATTTTGAAACTGGCCACACTGCAGGAAAAAACAATAGTTTGGTGAACAACTGTGTCCTTCATTTAGCTTCACCAACTATTAAATCAGAACTATTGTTTTTTGTTAGACTCTATGGAATTACTGAATGGTGTTGAGTCACGTGTCTTAAGATGGTTATCCATGACACACTCTATTGTAACATACTGCTTCCCTTGAAAACTAGTAAACAACATCACAATATTATCAAGTTTTTATGTCTAGCTTATTCTGCAGTAGTCATGCAGTAGTCATAATTTAGGATTGGTTTTTAAACATACTTCCACATGTATCATTATATTTTGTTGTTATCTGCTCCCAAACTGCCATTCCCACTGTCTTCTTCCTCCCATTAGCCATCACTTTCCCCAAATAGTCCTTCCTCCCTCTACCACCATGTCCTATATCCTAATACCCACTCTTACCCCTCACCCTTTCCTCCCTCTACCACCATGTCTTATATCCTAATTCCCACACTTATCCTTCACCCTTTTAGTCTTCTTCCTCCCTTTCTGCTTTCTTGTTCTACATACACACACACACACACACACAAAGTGCATGCACACAAATGCATATATATACATTCATACACTCATACACACATGTACATACTACACACACACGTACACACAAATAAATTTAGCCCTAGATTCCATATGTCTTCAGGAGTCTAGTTTACTTCTCCTTAACATGATTGTACAATTGTGGTATTTAAAAAAAAATGACCGAACATATACTAATCAGCATTCTTCTATCAAAACAACTGTTAAGTTCTACCCTCAACACCATTCCAATCACAAAAATTGTATATATTATCCGGGTAAGTGGTACACATCTATAACTCAAGGACTCAGAAGACAGAGGCAGGAAGTTCAGGAGTTCAAGGCCAGATTGAACTACATGAGAACCTTTCTCAAAATAAAAAAACTAAGTGCCAATAGAGACTTACAAATTATTCTAAAAATCAGAATTTCTGTACTCTGACTTTTTAAAAGTAAAATTTTCATAACATAAAATTAAGCATATTAAAGTATATATATAAGTCAGACATATATATATATTCACAGTATTATGCAGCCACTATCTTCTTTCCAAAATGTTTTCTTTTCCTTAAAAGAAATCCTTGTGCTTATTAAACAGTCCAGGTATTTCTCTCCTCAAACCCTTGATAACCAACTTTCAATCTAAGTGAGTTTTTTTCATGTAAATCAAAGCAAAAAATACACGCTTTTGTGACTGGCTCCTTTCATAAAACATAAAGTTTCTGCAAGTTTCCCCTTCTTGTGTTATTTGAATGAAATCCTAACTAATAGTTTATCCATTGTATGTTAATATTACATTATATAAACATAGCATAATTTATTTTCTTAAATCTGTTTGGACTTTTAGCTACTGAGAACACTGCTGCTGTTTACTTGAATATGTAGTATTTGAGTACCTGTTTTCAATTCTTTGGTTATAAATTTCAGAGTACACTCCCTAGGTCATGTACCAATTTTATTTTTAACTTCTTTTATACGGTAACTGTGGTGGTTTGAATTGGTTTGGCCCCCCTAGACTAATGTGTTGGAATGCTTAGCCCACAGAGTGACACTATTAGAAGGTGTGTCCTTTCTGGAACAGATGTGACCCTGTTAGAGGAAGTGTGTCTCTGTGGGGGTAGAGTTTGAGGTCCTATGTTCAAGCTCTGTCCAGTGCAGAAGAGACCCTTTTCCTGGCTCCCTGCAGAAGAGAATCTCCTTCTGACAGCTTTTGGATCAAGATGTAGAACTTTCAGCTACTTCTCGAGTACCATGTCCACCTGGACACTGCCATGCTTCCCACCATGATGATAATGGATTGAACCTCTAAAACATGAGCCAGTCACAATTAAATGTTGTCCTTCATAAAAGTTGCTTTGGTATGGTGTCTGTTTACAGCACTGAAAATCCAAAATAAGACAGTGGCCATATCATATTACTTGCCCACCAATAATGCATGAGAGTTAAAATTTACAGTCTTGCCAAGGCTTGTTATTCCATCCGTTTTTAATTGTGGTCATTCTAGCAGCCCCTAAGTGGGGCTTCATCTAAATAACAAATGTTATTTGTATATCTTTGCTGTGTTTGCTAACCATGTATACATCCTATCTGTAGAAATATTTTTTGAGCCACTTCCTTCACTTTAACTGACTTGACTTTTTAGCATAATTCCTTTATATGTTATGGATATTGGATCATTAGCTCTTGTAGGATTAATGACCATTTTCTCCATTCTATAGACTGTCTTTACATTCCCTTCTGCATACCTTTGCATGTGGAAATCCAGCTGTGCTAGGAGTATTTGTAAAGAAAAAAAAAAAACTATGCTTGTCCCACCAAATCATTTAGTCACCTGAATCTTAACACATTATAGTTAATGAGTAATTTTTTTTACTTTCTAAGGTTACAGGTAATTCTTTGTTCACGTGTGTGTGTGTGTGTGTGTGTGTGTGTGTGTGTGTGTACGCGCGCGCAAGTGCATGGGCAGAGGTGAGTCTGGAGGTAAATATTAGGTGTCCTTCTCAATGGCTCTCTACCTTGTTTATGAGACAGGACAAACCTCTGAACCCAGAGCTCACTGATTTGGTTAGAGTGACTGTAAGGCCCCTGGATCTTCCTTGTCTCTGCTTCCCCAGCATGAGGATTGCAGGTATATAGAATGAACAATTTAAACGTATCCCTGACTAGCTTACAAATAAATGAGACTCAGACTATGGTTATTTTATTTGGCTTTGATAATTATTGGGAGTCTCTACAAATTGACTTTTTCACCTGTAGGCTTGGCAACCTTCCCAGTGGTGTGCCTTGGATACTTGTTGTTTCTCTTGGCCGTGCAGTCATAGTTCCTCTCTCCTCATGGTACTTCCTCTTCTCTTTCTCTTTTCTCTTGGTCTCTCCTCCTCCAACCAGGTCACTCTTAACCCACCTACCTCTAATTCCTCCAGTAACTTGCTGTAGCCAAGTTACTTAACCAATAGTTTTAAATCAAGGAACAAAGTTTGCCTGTCAACATGAGAAGTCACTCATAGGCCTAACCTTCTGGTATAGTATTTAGCATGGACACCAGGGATCAAACTTAGGTCCTCATGCTTGCATGGCCATCATTTTACCCACTGAGCTATGCCCGCAACCCCATACCTTCGGTCCTTTTAAGGGTAAAGTATTTAAACGCCAAGACCTCAGAATTTGTATAAATCTCATTTCTGAAGGGTCACTTCTTGTGTCCTTAAATAAGATTTTCTTCTATGCCCTAGGATTCCTGGTGTCTTTTGCATTATATTAAAAGTATAAAATATAAACAGGATTGACCTATTTTACCTCAACTGCCTCTTTTAAAACATTCTCTAACTACAGTCACTTTCTAAAGTACTGGGTGTTAGGTCTCAAACCCAGGACAAGTCTCTCTCAGTACCTGTGGCTCCTTCCAGCAATACTCATGCAGTCCTCATCCTAAGCTCTCCTTCCTACAGGCTGGGCTTCTGCTCCCCTTCCTATATAAATCAGCCACTGTAGCTCTTGGTGAGTGGCTCCTCTCTTTTCTCCCTGCCCTCTCTCCCCTTTCACTGGTCTGATTTAGTCGGCAGGCCATGCCCCTGGACTCTTCCCTCTGCCTGCTTTCTCCCTTACATCTACAATAAAATCCTTCCCATACTTTAGGAGTGGCCATGTTCTCCTGCTTTTATTTCACTCTTTTCATTCCCCTGGGTTTGGGATCTTTAGCATATGAAGCATGTATCAGCATAGAGGATATACATTTAGGCCTACACCACGGATTTAAGGAAAACATTATGTTGCTAAAAACCCATGTTTTCTTTATATTTTGAAGAGACTGAAGTTAACTACTTAATCAAAATGTGTCAGTTAACTCAAACAAAATGGAATAATCAGAGAACTTCAGTAAGCCCCTTTAATTTTATATATTTTTTTGTTTTCTTTGTTTAGGTTTTCTGTTTGTTTTGTTTGAGAAAAAAAAAAAAAGTCTCACTACGTAGTCCTGGCTAGGCTGGAACTCAATATTGTAGGTCAGGCTAGCCTCATATTGTAGTGACCCAAACCATAAATTATTTCACTGTTACTTCTTAACTCTAATTTTGATGCTATTATGAATCATAATGTAAGTTTGTGATATGCAATTCTTGTGAAAGGGCTTTTGGGCCTCAAAGGGGTCACCATCCACAGGTTAAAAACCGCAGCTCTAGAGAAACTTAGTAATACACATACTATCTGAACAACATCATTAATGAGCCTGATTTAAAATCATGGGAATATGGGACTATTACAATAATTCATGGAAGAAATTCTAACAAGAACTAGAAAAGAAAACACTAACAAAAGTAGAAATTCAAGCTGCACAGCTTGGACTGGAGCTCAGGAAGAGAGCACACACGATCCCTGGGTTTAATCCTGGAACCCCACTTGTCTCATCGAAAGTTATTTAGGGAAGGATAGAAAGTTAGTACATTATGGGTCCAATTCATAATGCTGGAATTGAGCCCCAAAAAAGTAAAAATAAGAAACAAAATAAGAGCAGAAATAATGGACCAAAAAGGAGGAGAATGGAAGACAGAGACAACATGAAAGGTATCAGAAGTAATCAGATATCCAAGATGCCCAAAACATACATGTATGAAAATATCACAATGAAACAATTATAATGTATAATTAATTTATGTTAATAAACAGTTTAAAAGATTTATAACCCTTGGAAGATTTTAGTTACATACCTAGTTTTAAAATAGGAACTTTTAAAGTCTTTCTCTATCCAAGTTTTATTTAATGGAATATCAAAATGATGGCTCTTCCAACATCTTTCCAATGCTAGCTCCTTGTTCTTGCTCTGAATTCTCTGAACAGTGTCTCTTCAAAGAAATCCTATCTGATCACCAAACTGCAGGAAACATTACCCTTTACATTCTTATCATCATACTGTTTTGTGCCAAGCACTTTTCATTACCTTTAACCATTTTTACATCAGTTTGTGAGTTTACAGTGTATCATTTCCACAGCTGTCAGAATGAACAAGTACCTTGATTTGTTTATAAACCTCTGCACTCCAGCTTGGAGTTTACACCTTGCTTACAATATGTTAAGCCCTTTGTGAAATGAACAAAAGGGTGAACCACGAATACGGGGAAGTGTGCAAAATTCATTCATTCACTTAAACATTTACTAACTCTTATTAACTGTGAAGTGGTGTTCTAGATAATAGGGTCAAAGAGTCAAAAACAATGTCTTCATAATACAGCTAATAAAGTAAACTACAGGATTCAAGTTATTCCAGGCAGTAATAACAATCAGATAATTATTTTTAAAAATAATTTGAAAATGTATAGCTAAAAAAGTAGTACATATAGATGCATATGTGACTGAGAATCCATTGTTACCTTTGCTAACACTGACGATCAACCAAGGACTACGCTGGATTCCTGCCCAGACGCTAAGCATACATATAGGTTCCTGCCTATTCATAGGTTTCTGGTAAATAATTGAGAGGTTTTGACAAGTCCCAAAATACAATACTTACCTATCTTCAAATTATCTTGTTAGCATGCCATTTTACATGGATCTTTCATAAACAAAAAAGAATCTCCATGATCTCATAATGATGTGGTAAGCAAGAAGAGGGAAAGGAATGAGAAGAGATACAAGCAAAAGGTAATTTTCTCTCATTTTTAAAATTCAGACAAAATAGACCCTAAAAACTATTTTTAGAATATTTATAATACAACATCTTAATACATACTATGTAATCTCTTATAGTACACAAAAAACATTCTGTTAAATGTAACAAAAAAAGGTCAGGCTGACAGGGCTGTAAATTTGGCCACTGTGTTTGTGTGTGTGTGTGTGTGTGTGTGTGTGTGTGTGTGTGTGTGTGTACAAATTCAGAAAGTATTTCTAAGGTCTAATGTTCTTTAACTTTTTTAATACATAATAAAGATGCCTATTATAGCTTGGTAAGAGTCATGGAAAAGAGCAGATTAGAATAGGAATGAAAGTAATAAAATAAAAAGACAGAACAACAGAAAATGAAGTTCTTCATCAGTAAACTGGAACCAGCACACAGCTGGGGAGAGTAGGAGCTAAGTGACTCAGGAGAGCTGCTAACCCAATACAGACTGCTTCTTAACATAAACTGAAGGGACTATTTGTATTATTTAGTACATAATTTTAGTTAATAAAACCACCCAACAGTTTCCTTGGGTAGTAAATGTCAAGTCTTTATACTTAGTGTGAAAACGATTTGTAATGGGATACTTAAATGAGATAAAACCTAATGCATCTTTATAATGAAAAGTATTGTATGTGATGCCACCTGGGAATCTGAACTAATAAATATAAGCACAGAGCTGAGATGTCTATGCTTTGTCTATACAAACTTTATTCAAATGTCTATAAGGTGTACTCACTTGTTAATAACACTTGTATACACATAGTAACAACTGCCACTAACCATTACTAGGTGTAACTATGAAAATATTCCTTTACATCCAAACAGTTGATTGCACCCAATCCTGTTGGTGTAAGTCCCTTCCATTTAAAATGAAAATGAGAAGCATAAACACCACACATCTTTCCAGGTCTATCAGATAGAAAAAAGGACATCTTAAAATCATGCACAGTCTCCTTCAAATAATGTACAGAGATTGAAGTCAGTCTCTTCAGGGCAAAGAACATGCAGTCTTCTCCTGTCCAAACCAGCGAAGTAGTGTTCCTGTTAAACGTGTAATTGCTGGCATGTCACTAGGCAGCAATCAAAAAACCATACTAGGTTTGCTCTCTACAAGGCTCTAACGTCAAGTCCTAAATGTCAATAACTGATATGGAGTACAAATACAAATATTCTTATTTCTCTAAAGGAGAAATCTTGGGATTAAAAAGTCCTTTAAAAATATTAAGAAAGCCTTACTGTACAGCCCTTATCCAAGCTTCTTTACATTTTCCAGGGAGTGTAGATTTAATTAGGTTGAGACCAATAATACAAGTGAGAATGCCTGTGAGTCTTATATGCTTGACTAATAGTTGATATACCTACACATTGACTAACTAAAAGAGCTATTTATTCCCTTCTATGCCTAAAGGTTGTCAAATAACTCAATACTTACAGGGTAGCTGTGATGCTTACAGGAATTAGAAAATGTCAGATGCTCAGGACAGAGATTGATATTTACCAGGCACACCCTAACCATGTTACTATGAGAACTGAAGGAGTGTCATCACTGTTTTTATCAGTATTTATCTGTTGCTTGAAGGACTTGCCTCTGACAGAATGGACTGTTTTACACATGAGAGCATGTAGCTGAGAACACAAAACTCTTTTGAACTGCTCCAGAATCTATATGTTCTCCCCTCTGTGTGTTCCTGGGTCTTAATTCCCTCCTCATGGTATTGCTGTAAGTCTTACACCAGTAATGTTATTCTTAACTACCTGGTAAGAACAACAAAGAGCTCACTGATTCTCTAGCTTTCCAGCGATCTATCTCCTCTATTCTTTTCAACCTAGTGTTCCAGTAACCAATAGCCATACTTTAATGTCCTAGTTCATGTATTAGTTATATACTATCCTCTAGCACATGCATTTAAGATTTTATTTTTGTAGACATTTTCCTGAGTCAGGTGCTCTCAACTTTTACAATTTAGTACTTGGCTTTTTCCAAGAAACCCAAGTTGTCTATCAAGGCTCAGACATTCTAAGTAGAATGTCTACTTCCTCTATAACACTTTACACACTGCCATCCCCACTACAACACTTCATAAATTTTCACTGTTAATTTTTACAGTTAGACTACAGTACTGCAGTGACAAAAACAGAAGCTGAAAGAAGCACTTGCTAAGTTAACAGTACACCAAATTCACATGGCTCATCTTTTCATTTGGCCGCAACACCAGTTGTCTCAGAACTGCAAAGATGGAAACGTTCTTCATTTGTGATGTCAGATATAAAGGTTTCCTACTTAATGTGGCTACTGGATACTTGAAATAAATTAGTGAAAATGAAGGATCGAATTCTGGACTCCTGACACCAAAAGTCTGTTTCCAACGGTGTTCTGGATTGATTCACCTGGAAAAAAACCAATTTTACTATGTCTAAACCTGAACTTCTCTAAATTCTCTGAGAAATCAAAAAGGTACATTCATTACACAAACTACAGTTAGCTCACAAACAAGCCTTTATTATTTATACATTACTTAAATACTTATATATCATTAGTGACTTATACAAGTCATTAAACTGACTTGGTAAGAGGAACTCTGAATCAGGGTTTACTGCATTTATCTAGAGCCTACAAATCTGTATATAGGCTAGATGATGCAACGTTCCATGTAAGTCCACAGACTGAGGTTTAAAAAAAAATTAAGGAAAATTATCAAACTAATATATTCTAAGGTAGTTTTTAGTTCTATGAAAAATGTTAACTTGACACCAATATTCAGACAAGTATGTCTAACACCAATATTTAAACAAGTAAGACCAGTAAACTATATACACAAACTCTGGTATTTGACACATAATAAACGATCCTACTGAATGAATTATAAGCCATCTGAGTAGTCATGAACATAAACTATTGTATATATACCCAAATAGATGTATGGGAGCACACACATGTACACACATGTGCATGTTCACACTGACTATATGCTGTAATATATAAGATAATGTGTTTTTCAACTATTGCCCAAATTATTTCACCTTGCCCAAGTGACTAATGAGGGCTCTTTTGGCACTGGGCTGGAAGTGTTAATATTTTGAGAGCATACTATATGTCAGACTCAGAACTTAATCCTTCAAAAACTTTTCCTGATCTCCTAATATGGCTTCTTAAAAACTCTCACACTCACAATTTCATAGTGTAGTCAAACCCATCACTCTTAATGGTCGTAAATTCTGATTCATATTACAACATTCCAGGAAAATAGAAGATAGAAGAACTCTACAACCTTGATCTAATAAATTGCTGTAATATACAATTAGCAATAAACATAAGCTATGTGCTGACTAATTTTTACATCAACTTGAAAACTAGAGTCATCTGAGCAGAGGGAACCTCAATTGAAAAAAATGCCTCCATGAATAGACAACTATAGACTATAGACAACTGGACAAAGTGAAGTGAGAAAGAGACTTTGGAACAGACTGTCCTAAATGGGATGTCTTCATCAAACTCAGTGCTCAGGGAGCTATGCAGAAGAAGAGGCAGGATTCTAAGAGCCAGAGGGTATGGAGGACATCAATGAAACCATGTCTTCCAGACACAACAGGAATGATGCATATATGAATTCACAGAGCAACTGTGGCAGCATGCCAGGGCACTGCACAGTTCAAGCCAGGCGAGGGATCAGAGTGAGTTCCCACTAACTAACCAAGAAGCTATGTCCAATTGGCATGGCCTGTGAAGGAAAATTAGTTTTCTGCAACAGTCTCCATTGGTATGTTAACAGCACTTAAGGGTAGGCCCCATACCCAGCAGACGATGACCAACACAAAATGAACACAATGATATTTTTGAAGACACTTTGTCTCATCACTTCATGCATTTTTTTCTTATAGGTATTTTACTTGTGAATTATGGTTTCTGATTTTGTGGGGGAAGGAGGTTGTGTATTCTTGTGTGTTCTGTATTGTGTATTCTGTGTATGTGTATTCTGTGTATGTGTATTCTGTGCTTCTTGTGTTTTCTTTTTGATATTCTTTTTATTCTGATTTGTTTGCTCTTTTGATGCCTGTTTTTCTAAAGAGAGAGAGAGAGAGAGAGAGAGAGAGAGAGAGAGAGAGAGAGAGAAAAGGAACAGAATTGGTTGGGTAGAGAGGTAGAAAGGATCTGGAGGAACTGGGGAAACCATGTTCAAAATAAATAATTGTATGGAAAAAATATTCTCAATTAAAAAAAAAGAGAAAAGATTAGACTATCAGTATGCCTGCAGGACATTTTCTTAATTAGTGATTGATGGGGGAGGGCCTAGCCCATTGTAGGTGCTACCTCTGGGTGTGTGGTTCTGGGTGCTTATAAGAAAGCAGGCTAAGCCAGTCACAAGGCCTCTGCATCACCCTGTGTCTCCAGATTTCTGGCTTGAGTTCCTGCCTTTGCCTCCCTCAATGGACTGTAATTGAGGGTATATAAGCAAAATAAACCCTTTCCTCTTTAACTTGCTTTTAGTCATGGTGATTCCTCACAGCAGTAAAAACCCTAATTCAAGATAGAAACTAAAATAACCTCAGTATAAATAACCTACATATCTAAAGTATTAATACCCTAATTATAGTTCTGGAAAGTTGCTTTCACCACCTTTTCACTTAAATCTATAATATTTTTTTTTCAAATACAGGTAATTATAGATTTAATAAAAATATTCTATAGGTTTTCTTTTACAGATCAATAATGCTACATTAAGCTTAAAACTGGGAAACACATAATTTTTATTATGAGCTGACATTTTAGACAGTTCATGATCTTACTCCCTCATCTGTAAGTATAATCCAATAAAAGCCATGAAGTTGGCCTCAAGTGCTAGATCCCAGATACGGAGCCAAGCCCTTCCTGCCAGTGCAGCAGTTACTTACTGTTGCATGCATCTTCTTCAATGTCCTCATTCTCCTACTGCAGCCACAGCTATCAACAGCTGCTATGAAATGCAATAGCTTTTGCTCCAACGAAACACAGTTTCCATTGACAAAATGGACTTAGACTGTCTTGTGCTTAGTCTGACAAGGTAAGCCTACACAACTCCATCCCAGCAGCACTTCACACAATTTTACAACTACCTAGTGTAACACACATAGATGCAGAATGGCAAGTTACAACCACTTATGAGTTACACTCATCCATATCCACCCCCAATCTTATTGTCAAAATAGCCAATGTATAAGAAGCTTCCCATTGTACGTGAATGTATCTGGTTACCATAGCAACTAAATCAACAAAGAACTATACTAGCATCTGGTTCTGGATCATCCAATATCTGCTGGCAGAATTTAAGAGTATGTTATTTCTAAATTTGCTTTGTTAGGAAAGTTACAGTTCTAGTTAACTTATATTTCTGAATTTGGAGAATGTTAGTCTATTTGCTTATATACAAACTATGAAATACATGGGGACTGAAGCAGACCGTATCTGTGTGCAAGGTACTTGGTATATACCTGGAAATAATTGCCTATCTATGGTATAAATCTAAAATTGGCTCCACAACTTTAACCCATTTGTAAGATACAGATGAAAACTTAGTGTAACAGCTATCACTGATAATCATATTCTAATTATGTAAACACAGAAGGTAGATGGGCTTTAAAGTGTTCTTACCAAGTTATAATCTATTTACCACAAATTTGTCCTTTAAAATGTAGAATTCAGTAGCTTCTAGAATACAGTTATAAAACCAAAAATCATCACAGCCAGTAAATTGTTCCTAGTGCTGGGGAGCCAGACACGTGGGGCAAGTGTTCTACCACCAAGCTACACTCCTAATACCCAAGTAAATCTTAGAATATTTTCTTTAATTCAGAACTTTTATAAAATTTCAAGACTGATTTCTTTCATTTAATATGCTTTCTAAGTCTATTCAGGTATAACAAGTACTCAAGTAATTAATATTAGTATGTGGTTGAGTGATACTATATAGATACAAACATCTTATCTGTTGTTAGACATTTAAAATGCTTTCATCATATCTATTACAAATCATGCTATACAATTTTTAACACAGACACATCAACTATCGCATAAAGTGAACCTACCAGACCACATGCCTACCAGGAATGCATGGAACCCAACTTCTGCATGTTTGCCAACATATGTTACCATATACATCTATGTCCTGATCCTAATCTGAATGGAAGTGCACTCAGCTTTTCAGTATAAAGTTAATGTGAGTTCTGGAATATGTACGCTTTTGAGATGGAAGACGCTCCGCTATACTGCTTTCCAACTGAAGAAATGCTATTTTGTTTTCATCAGCAAGGGGAACGTAGGAGCCTACCAACATGACCATGTGGCTCTGGCAGCTTTATTACAGTGCTAGCTGAAGACATCTCTTGGTTGTCCTGTATAATTATCTTGATGTTGCTGGACTAGACTTGTTAAGCTTCTGTATCTGTATTCATAAAGAACACTGGCCTATAGTACCCCTGTGATGACTCTGTTTGACATAGGTATACTACTAATCCTGCCTTAAACGTTTCTGGAATTCACAGGAGAAGCCACCAAGCCTTTGCTTTATGAGAGTTCTCATTTGTATGTATTTGCTTGCACACATTCACACACAAATTCTCTTTACTTGACATTACTCTATTCAGACTGGCTTTTTTTCCTTATTCGTTTTATTTCTTTTACATCCTTCTAGATATTGCTCTACTTCATAGGATACACTTTATTGGCATGCAGTTGTTTTTTCTATAAGACCTCACATTCTTGACTTTTGTATTGTAATCCTTTTTGTGTTACATACCTAACTTATTAGAAATTTGGTTATCTTTGCAAAGAACTTTTAATTTTTTTAATTTGCTATCTTTTCTTTCAATTCTGTCAGCATGTTGGCTACTTGGAAATTGTAGTGTTGCATGAAGGCTGCCCTATTATTTATTAAGAGTTTTTATTTTAAAATTATGTATATATGTGTATGTCTGCATGGGAGTACGGGCATGTGAGTGCAGTTTCCCATGAAGGCCAGCAGAGGGTGTTGGACCCTGCAGTATAAATTAATAGGCAAAGTTGTAAGCTGTCCAATATAGGTGCTAGGACCAAAAATCAAGTCCTCTGCAAGGGCAGCACATGCTCTTAACCACTGACACATCTCTATAACCCCAAGATTGGTCTTTCCTATTATAAAATTGATACTTCTAGTAATTTTTTTTTAACTTCAAGTCTACACGTAGTTCAGTAATTACAGTTTGCATAGCATGTGTTTTTAATCTCAATATTTATATTACCTATATATTTTAACATGTAATCAGTAAATAAACTGGGATACTTAAACAATCCAATAAACTGAAAATAAAAATTTGATGAGTCTGTATCTGTTAGTTGACACTAAAGAAGTGCTGTGATAGGAGAGCACACATCTTTCAATCTTGCTAAACTTGTTAATTAAATTAACCAGAATTAATAGAATTGCCATCCTTAGTTCTATATAAACTTTTATAGCCTTTCCAACAGAAAATCTGACAAAAGCAGCAGAATATTTGCAATTACAGAGCAAATGCTTGAAAGACCAGCACAAAGGCTTATCTCCTTGCATCTCTGTGTTACTGTAACAAGTTTAGATGCTAGGAAAATCCCCAGCTAGATTCTTTGTCAAGTTCTCCCCAAGTTAAGAATGTACAGAAATTATATACTAATCTATAATGTGGTTTTGGGTTTTTGTTGTTGTTTTGTTTTTTGAGATAGGGTATTGCTACATCCTCCAAGCTGGCCAAAATCTCAGACAATCCTCCTGCCTTAGACTCCTAAGTATTGCAAGTACAAATGTGCACTGTGACCTCAGTCTTAATGGTACTATTCTTTTAAAAAGAGAGCCCTATTTGCACTGTTTATGTGGTTGGTGTAAACATGAAGCTTACCACACATGGAGACAGAAACTCCACTAGGAACCTCAAGTTCATGGTTCACACATGATCCAGCAGCTTTCTAAAGCTGACAGCATTTGCCACTCTCATTGGCATCTTCCTGGGTCTGTCCCCTGTACCTTTTCCTAAGCCAAAACTATTTTCTTCAAGGATTTTTCTCATTTTACTTATCTATTTTTGAGTACCTATTAGTTATCAGTTCAAATCTTATATCTTCAAATTTTTTGTAAAATATTTCAAATAAATAGAAAAGTATTACACTCTTTACTTGTCAGCATCAACCAGACATTTAATATTGACCAATGATACGCAGTCACTCTTTATCGCAGTCACTCTTTATCGATAGTGTTAAGTTTATAGGGGTGTGTGTGTGTGTGTTTGTGAGAGAGAGAGAGAGAAAGGGGGGGGCTGTTTTTGGTTTCTGTTATTGTTTTGGTTAGCTTATATAGTCTTTATATCTCAACACTATCCCTGTATAACATGCCCTTACTATAAATTCATGCAATAGAACACTGGTATGAATTATCCAAGCATTCTCTGCATGAATCCCCTAAAAACTGTCCCTACTTCCATACTGTGGATGCGTATCACGTCTAATTATTTATGCAATAAATACAATGAACTGTTTTGTGCATATGCCTTTACATGTATGTGTAAGATTTTCTCAGCACAGTAGCACACACCTTTCCCAGCACTTGGGAAGTAAAGGAAGGAGGATCAAGAGTTAAAGGCCAACCTCAAGTATCTAGTAAGTCTGATATCAGTCTTGTCCTGTAGCTTCAGATAACCCATCAAAACAGAGTGCCAGCAGTATATGAGAGATTTCATTGATTCACAAGCCTTTTGATGTAAAGCTAGTTAATATTTACTTTTTTGTTAAGTTTTGTGGTTCTGAAAACCAGGCCCAGAGCCTCATTGGGTTTTAATTTGCATTTTCTTCCTTTAAAGCATTAATTCCAACCTTCCTTCTTTCCTCAAACCTTTAATTCACCCAATGACTCACTCCTCGAGGAGAGGGTTCTTTGTATACAGGCAATCTGTGACTCTACCTTCACTAAACACAAATTGTTTCCTGAGTACAAAAAGTTAATTTACACCCATCAAGACTACCAAACGCTTTCTGAGTTACATGGACAAAAAGATGATTAAGGGTCCACAACATATCTAAAGATATAGATGGAACCCTGAGAGTGATATTTACTGGCTAAAGAATGGGAATATTATTCATGTATTCTCCCAAGAGGGGGTCATAAAAGATAATTCCAGTCATGTTAAAATCCTGAAATAGGAAAACTAATTTCTTTTTTAGTATATTCAAGTATTAGCAAATAATAAGCAGTTTTGGCATTCAATACGATATGCTGATTTATAACTGTGCACTTGGGGGCATCATTATTTATTTAGAAATTGTATGTTTTATTTGGGATACTTATACATCACCTGATAGTAGTTACCTTTGTACATGCTTCTGAAATTGACTTGTGAACCAATTCCTAATAAAGCAATAATATTTTAAGAAATATTTTCCTGCCTTGTTATTTAACCTAACTATAAGCAAAATTTAGTATCTATTAGAGAAAGAATAAACAACATTTTTTATATGGAGATAGTATGTAGAGAGATATGTATGCAGCTAATTTTTTTAGGGGAAGGAGCACAACTGAATGAATATTTACTATAAAGTATGTAATATTAACAGATTTGGTCTAAACCATGTGTGTAGTATTTCTTACATAGTATGATTACATATTAATGAACAATACTGAGATTTTGTGTGCATGTGTTGGTGTGTGTGTGCGCACACGTGTACATACATGCACACACATAATGTAGGAATAGGGGAAGACACATATGCATACACATGTAAGTAGAGGCCAAAGAATATCTTCAAACATCATCCCTCAGGCACTATTCCTTTAAATAAAAAAAAAGAAGGAAAAGAAGGAAGGAAGGAAGGAAGGAAGGAAGGAAGGAAGGAAGGAAGGAAGGAAGGAAGGAAGGAAGGACAATGTCCACAACCCTAGAACTCAAGCTAGGCTGACTGGGCCAGTGTGACAGACAGCGTGACAGCCCCATGTGTCTACCCATCTCTCTTTCCCAGCACTGGAATTACAAGTGTATGCTACTGTATCAGGCTAAAACATCCAAACAAACATAGATTTGGGGACACTGAACTTAGGTCCTCATGATTTCTCTCCATATCTGACAATGGAGCTTTCTGCGTTTTTTTTTTTTTTTTTTTTTTTTTTTTTTAAAGAAAACAAAAGAAGGTATTATTTTCTCATGAAGCATCATTGAAAGCAGCATGGTGTAGACACAGAAAAGAAATAAACCAGTGGGAACTAGGACTCTGGTTTAATGTTTAAATGCTAATGTCTGAGAGCTTCTAAGGAAGGCTTTAACAAGAGCTATGTTAAGCTACAAAGCAAGAAGACAAGTTGGAGAAGACAAGTTCAGCTGCTGTAAAATCTGTGGTCCAGGGTCTGCATTAGGGTCCTGGGACACAAAGGTGTGAGCTTTTACTTTAATGTCTCAGGAATTTGAACCCTAAGGTTCACTAAATGGGTATAGCTTGTCACATAAGTTATCTGTTTTCAATGTGCATAATTTAACTTACAAATTGTAAAAATGAAAAGTCTGATCACTTTCTAAAGTTCACATATCTGAATGTCAGTTACTAGTAAGCCTTATTTCCCATTTAGCTACACATAACCATCATGGAGTTAAAACAGCAGTAGCACAGTGAATGGCTGTCTCCGAAATGCAACTTTTAAGTTTGTTTAGGTGGTATAAGGTCAGAAGAAAGGAAACATCCCTACTTGTCTTTACTGCTGGTTTTAATTTCCTCTGCTCAAGCAAACATCTGGATTCTGCTGACAACAGTGGGCTCTGAACCACTTCAAGCTAGATTCTTCTTTTCTCCCTATTCTCAGCTTCTTGGTAGCCTTGAAACTGAACAGTCTTAAAAATCACAGCAGCCACTGGAGGGAGCAGAATGATGGAGCACCACAGACATTTCATCCCCAAAGAACTGTCATTATCAAACTTAGCTAGCAGTTCCCTGGTCATGGTGACAGCAGCACTGCATTACTACATGTTTGTCTAAAACAGTGTTAGATGGCTGACACTGCAACTGCCTGTAGCGATAACAAACAGGAAAGCAAGAAACCCACCAATGTCCACAGAGGGAAAAAGCTAAGGAACATGATACACAGGCAGCTTCAAGCAGCTCCCACATATCCAAGCAGAGACAGACCTGCTGATCTGGGTGCTATATCACTAGTTACTAATACTTCCCCTATATGCATGCCAAGTATAAATTCCTTCATTACAAATACTATCACATATTCCTATGGCTTTACTACCTCTAATATCTTGACAATTTTAGATCTCTGACTCAAGTTACATCTTTCATGACTTTAGCCTGTTAATCTTATTTTTATGGCAACTAAAACCATAGTATGTGAGTAGAAATCTTAGCCTTTTAGAAGCTACGTGACTTTACTCAGTAACCTACAACTAAACATCACTGTAATTTGTAGTTTCTAAAAAATGAAAATGTTCATTCTGTCTCTTAAGACTTTGGTAAGAATGAAGGAAATAATAGACAGAGTATGACTCAGCCTGGCCCATGGCAAGGGCTTGGATGGTAGCTGCGTTCATATTTACTGTCTCTGCTGACACATCCCCCAAATCCTGAAAATCCTTTGAAGTCTTCTCATATTCCCTTCCCGTAAATCCTAAATCTGCTGGTACATCTGTTCTCTTTGCTGTAGAGGACTCTCTTTACTAAATGAATGGGACTGTGCCCTAAAGTAAGAGTGTGCCAGCTCACTGGTGAACAGTCAAATGTGACTGGAGGTCAGCCTATATTTGAATGTGACCAGCAACAACCCTCAAAGATGGTTCTCAAGTGAAGATAATTCAGGCAGAGCCACAGTTAACCTGTGGTGGACACACGGCATGAACAACAAAACTTTTGACTACTGTTTAAAAGGATATTTATAGCGTAATATTATCTTCCTTTTCTTGACTGTGAGACCTGTCTCAGTGAGTGCTCCTGCCATTCCTACCAAAAGATTCAAATGAAATGCCTGGGAAATTCTATCCTCTCACTCTCTCCTGACTTTGTTTATTAATTATACCTACTTAATATTTCACAATTTATCATAATTTGACCTTCACTCAGGTTCTCTGTGTTTACTACTTCAGGAGCTTTATGCCCTTAAAGCATCTTCATTTACACGTAACAGATTGACTCTCAAAGAATAGACAATTCTCAAGGATAATACAGGACATGGGAGGAGCAACCCTTATTATACCACATCAACTAGTCCCAACTTTACCTAGCACATATTTCCCATTTTCTAACTCGGGGGGGGGGGGGGGGGGGGGGCAACCAAGTAACTAAGAAACACCCCTCCTGCTTAAAGCCTACTGGCATATTAGGACTAGCCAATCCTGTTTGTCTTGCCCTGTCTTTCACGGAGCCTCTTCCAGGGAAGCTCTCGGCTCAGGCTTCCTTATAGCCCATGTTGCTATCTCATTCCTGTCAGCCTTCTTTGGGAAACATAAATAATAAAAGGCTCCAGCTAATGTATCAGCATCTCTGTGTTGTCTCTTAGTCTCCAACATAATGCAAAAGCCTGTGGGCACAGATCAGATGGGACACCTAGAAAACAGTAAAAGAGACTAACTAAATGGAGACAATTATGACTCTCCATAGAACCTGGTGAGCAGTTCTACTTCTAATTGTGGTGCTGGGGGTCAAATCCAGGGCCTACCACAGGCTAAGTACATGATTTATCAAGCTGCATACTAGCCCAGCCCAAATCCTCTTAACCAACATCTGAAGTATATTCAATCCATTTAGAAGATAAATGCAAAGAAGTTAGAGAAGGTAAATTTAAATGAGAAAACTGTTGAGCTACATTTGAAACCAAGATATCTGAGTGTCCCTGACACTGACAACATGTACAGAGCTGGGCATCCCTCCTGTGATGTTCACATTCCCCAACACTGAGCAAATGTGGAGTTCCAACAACATTAGTCGCTCCTATGTGTTTGGCTTCCTCTACCACTGAGGATATCTCAGATCTAACCTAAAGCATACACTTTGGAAGACAGTTTGGTAGCATCCTACAAAACTAAACATTGCTTTATGGTGTGACCCAAAGTCATTCTCTTACTGTGCACTCCATGAGATGAAGCTAAGATTCACCCTGAACTCTGCACCAGAAGGTTTAGGTTTAAAGGTCACTTAAGTGTCTAAAACTCAAAGTAAATGAAGTAGGTTTCAAAAGAAGACTAGACAAATGACCTAGTCTAGAAATCCACACAATGGGGTGTTACACAATAATAAAGCAGAAAAGGTCAATTAAACCATGACAAGAAACTGTCCAGACTATATTGTGAAGTCAGAGTAACCAATCTGAAAAAACCCACACTGTGAATTCAATTACATGGCATCCAGGAGAGATAAAAGTACAAAAGACAGGAGGAAAACCAATGGCTGCCAAACCTCCAAGGACAGTGAAGGAAAGATGAACAGAGAAAACACGGGGCCTTTTGCAGTTGGGAAGCTACTTTATATATGGTAAGTACAGTGTATATACATGTCAAAACTCACGGGGCTAAAGAACATTGAACATACAGCTTAACACTGGCATTCACCAAATCATGATGTTTTGGTAGCTGAAGGACTACATATAAGATAGTGGCTCATTAGATTATATTATCTAGTGGTATCATTTTGGTTGTAATTTATATATTAATATTTAACAGTAATGTGATAATGGAGGAAACCACTGAGGAGGTGGTATATTAGAATTCTCCAGACAGTCACTCAATGTTTCCTACAAGCCTAATACTGCATTTAAAAAAAAAAAAAAAAAAAAACTTCAACAAAGAAAGTTCTCTTTGAAACAAAGAGACTATTACATAAAACCACAAAGATCAAAATGTAAGAATAAGGCCGGGCAGTGATGGCACACGCCTTTAATCCCAGCACTCCTTTAATCCCAGCACTCAGGAGGCAGACGCAGGCGGATTTCTGAGTTCCAGGACAGCCTGGTCTACAGAGTGAGTTCCAGGACAGCCAGAGCTACACAGAGAAACCCTGTCTCAAAAAACCAAAAACCAATAAATAAATAAATAAAAATAAGAGATTAATCATGTAATACCCATTCCCAACTGATATATCTAGAGCACAACTCCTTGACTTAACGCTCAGGGATCACTATGTAAAAAGTGGGTAGAAGAGGGGTAAGAGCCAGAAATAGGAAGTCTGTTTTGAGACTTTGTCTCCTAGAAATGCAAGGGAGACTCCATCAAGTCACATCAATGAGGCTACCTAAACAGGACCCGAACAATGACAACACCTATCAATGAACGGGAAAGCAGAAGGGTCTTCCCACTAGCCAAAGAACTATAGGCAAGGGCTGGGAATGCCTAGATTGAGGATAGTCTTCTCCATGAGCGTTCCCCAATGGGTTAGCCAACATTAGTTAGTCAACTGGTCAGTCCATCAGCCCTGAAATCATCACATATAGACAACACAATACAGACTGATCAGTGTGTGTGTGTGTGTGTGTGTGTGTGTGTAGTTTGACACATTTAACAATAAAAGGCATAAATTTGAAAGACAGCAAGAGGGATGAGGAATGTGTGGAAGGAAAGAAAAGGGGGAAATAATGTATCTATATTACAATTTCAAAAGAATAAAATTATTAAACAAATACACAATCTATTAATAACTGGGTGTAGTCATCACACCCTCAATTCCAGCACTTGGAAGGCAGAGGCTAAGAGATCTCTGTGAATTTGAAGATGGCCTGGTCTACATTGTAAGTTCTAGGGCACTCCAAGCTACACAGTGAGACCCTGTCTCAAAAAAACAAAAACAAATACTTATTAGTAAGAAGGCAAAACCAAAACAGGTTCAGTAACCATGGCAGGGATAGGAAACATCTGTCACTATTTCTGTAAAAGCTACACTATATGTCAAAAGAGTCCTCGATAATCCGTAAGCCAAGCCCACTACAGCCAATATGACACAGAAGTAGACACAGGCATTCTTGAGGGGATAGGTAATCTTAATAGCCAAATATAAGAAAGTTAATTTGATCCCAAGAGATACAAAAGAAAACACCAAATTGAGAAAGTAAAGACAACAGAAGAATTTCTTATCTGTTGCCGTGGAATTTGCTCTCCTCTGTCTGCAGTGGTCCACAGTGTGCTCTTTCCAGGTACCTACTGATGTCTCATCTTGCAGACAAGCTCTGACTTAGTCTGGTTTTGAACCAGTATTAAGAACATACACTGTCAACTTTATTGTCTATCTACCTTCAAGTATTCTTCTGTATTCAGTTCTGTATTCTGTATTCAAGTATTCAAGTATTCAAGTATTCTGTACAGTTTTTTAAGATTTAATTTTATCCAAATGAGTGTTTTGTTATCCAAATGAGTTATGTAAGTTCACTATATGTGTGTGCCTGATATCTCCAGAGCCCTGGACACTGGATAACCCTGGAACTAAGGACAATTGCAAGCTACTATGTGGAATGGTGGGAACTGAACCTGGGTCCTCTTCAAGAAAAGCAAGTAAGTGCTCTAAATGGTTGCATCATCTCTCCAGCCTGTGCTGTTTTATATATTCTACTGGACCACCGCCCCAGATTAATGCTTTAGGGTGTGTTGTTCTCAACAGCCATTTGCACCACTGCTGCTATTCACAGCCTCAGATTCTACAGAACTTTACCAATGAAATCTCCTTTTTTTTGAGAGAAGAAAAACAAGGCCTATGTCTTTGGTTATGGCTCAGCCTGGTAGTGCATCTTCCCCACAACAGAATATAGTTATGGCAACGAGGGCAAAGTACTGTGATTAACTGATTACTAGATTCATACTGGTCAGTAACTGGCCTCAGGCAACTAATGTGAACAGAAATCTATCAGAGACTCATGAAAGTACATAAGGATCTGCCACACCTGTGATTAGTGTGGAAGAAAATAAAACCTTACGAGACTTCCATCTCACCCTGAAAAGCAAGTCAGCAAAAAGAAGGTGAAGCTTAAGAAGGTATGTGAGCACACATGAAGACAAAAACCAAGACAGAACTTTTCTCATCATGTTTACACAGGACAGAAAAAGCAAGAACACAGGCCTACGTCTGTCTACTGGTTATTCAATAGCAAAGACAGAAGCCCCTTAGGCGGAGAAATCCATAATTACAAGACATGAGGTATAAGACATTTCTGTTTCTTACCTGTTGTGTTCCATCTGCACTTACGATAGGGGCAGACAGAAGAGAGATGTCGCTACTTAAAATCTGAGCTGTGTCTAGCAAAGGCGGGTGTTCTGCCATTATCAATAAGGCATCAATACACTGGAAAACCCTCCAACTCTGAAAAACAAAAAGATAAAACCACTAAAGTATACATCAAGACAACACATTAGAATACAATCAGGAATTGCCTCACTAACAAACTGGAAAACCAAAGGATCTCCTGACTACTTTTTTCAATCAACTATTTGAGAAAATGTATTTCATACAACCTAAACAAGGTAACATTAGTTATACTCAACCTAATGCTAATACCAGAAACTCTATTTGCACTGTCTGCATCTTTACCTTCCATTCCTAGATAGGGATTGTTTAATTTAACCATCACTATTTAATCTACACCCTGAGAGAGACATCAAACTACAACGGCTGAACTCTACCTCTACCATTTTTCTTTGAGCTGACAAGGTAAATTACAAAGGCTCCATCTCCCTAATCATCCTGTTTGCCTTGAGGCACTACACAAAAAGAATCATGATTTTCTTCTGAATCCTCACACAAAGCAACACAGTTTGGGGACGGGGGTTATTCAGGATCAGGACAGGAACCTTTAAGTTTTAAGTTTTAAGCTCTTCCAGTATCTATTCATCTGCTCTAAGTGAGAACTGTACAGCAAAATGAATCTGTTGTTAAAGAAAGGATGTGCTAATACTCATACAGAATGAACCAATAAACAACAGCAAACTGACCAAAGTGAAGAGAGTCATACTAAATCTATGCTGAGCTTTATGGAGTCATTTTTGGATGCTTGTCACATTCACCAATTCAATGCTAAAGGGCAAGACATTAATTTTCAAAGATGATATTCACATTATTTTAAAATGTTGATTCTTCACAGAAACTCCCATAAAAGTTGATTCAACTCGAAAACAATTTTCTGCTTAGATATAATAGAAACTGCTGAGACTTTTAAAAATGCATTCAACACAAATGCTTATTGATGATTTCATACTAAAAACACTAATAGAGAACAATGAATATGATTAGCTGTCTCATGAAAAGGCATGCCACTTAAACATAGTGTTTATACTACATACACAGGCACAGGAGCAAATTAACTCCTGCCATAATGTGCATTACTAAACAACTTAAAGACTGATAAAACTCAATACTTTGAATCATTATCAAATAACTTCTCTGTGGAATTTACAAAAAAATTTAAGGTAGCAAAGATTCTTTGTGTTATTTGACTTTTGCCAAGTCTCACAATTATTATATAAGTGTAAACATGTCCAGGAAGTAAATTCACAAGTAAAGAGCGTGTATAAGTATTTCATTTTTGTTCCCTGTTTCCTCTTTCTTTTTCTTCCTTCACCCCTCCCCCCCCTTCTCCTTGTTATAACAGCAATGAACTTTTATTTCATCAACAGACGGCCTCTCAGTGTCATGCAGGCTAGACAACAACCCTCCTCTGCTGCGGTACCCTGGGTCCCCGAGGCCACAAGCACACACTGTCCTCCTCACTGCACTCATTTCTCTTTCCTTTTCGTGTGTGTGTGTGTGTGTGTGTGTGTGTGTGTGTGTACTGAGGACTGAGTTACAATACAGACAGCTGAAGGAATTCAAAGTACCAATAAACAAAATATTCTCAAAATCATTTATTGGTTTGAAAAATTAATTTGAACTTAGAATGGCATATGACTGGGTGGGCACCCTTAGGAGGAGAAAACCTGTGTAAGACTGACTATGTCAAGTGGCACTGAAACTAAGCAGTAACCAACAAAGTCCAGCAATCATTTTGAGAAAAAACTTTTCTAGTATCTATCAAAGTTTGTTTGTTTCTCATGCTAGGGTTTAAAGCCAAGTCCTTGCCCAAGTGAGTCAGGCACTACCACTTAGATCACAGTCCTATCTACCGAAGATGGGCAGATGCATGTAGTCAATGCTGTTTATGATCTGACTACAAAGACTCACAATAGATGCCCAAAAGTAATGCATGCACATGTGAACCAACACAAGTAAGCATATGAGTTTGTAGCAACATGATTTATTAATAGTCCTTTAAAACCATGGACAACCTAATGCCCCTTAGAAATTAATCAACCAATCTTTTCAATAACTATATAAACCAAAGAAAATCAATAAACTGCTGATTCAGAGAACAAGGAATAAAATTTCTCAAATACAATGTGAGTGAAAAACAAAGCGAACACATACTATTCAACTTTGTAGAAAGTTCAAACACAATTTACTGTTAAAAATCAGCACACTGGTTGCCTTTGAAGTGTTAAGGAGGGGAGCAGGAGACAGTTTCTGGGATGCTGACTCTGCTCTGTGTCTTGACCCAGGAGCTGTTAAATGGGTCACAAGTACTAAATTACAAGTACTACATGTTGATCTTTCATGTACTGTTCTCACATGTGGCTCACAATGATCAGTATTTTAGCTTCAGGGGAATCTGACACCCTCTTCTGACTGCTAAAAGCACCAGGCATGCACATGGTACACATACCTGCAGGTAAGCACTCATACTTAATTTTTAAGAACAGAATTCTTAAAAATGTTAAATTGTTTAGCACATCTCAGATTTCTTTTTTAATGTATGCATGTCTAGCTAATAAACTTCTCTTTGAAATGTTCTGATTAGGAGCTGGGACATGGGTCTGTAGGGAATATGCTTGCTGTACAAGCGAAAGGCCATGAGTGTAGATCCCCAATACCCACCTGAAAGCCAAGCATGGCAATGCATCAGTAATCTTGAAACTGAGGAACAAAGACAAGTAGATGCAGATCCCACTAGCTCCCTGGTTAACCAACCTGGCAACAACAGCTAGTTCAGGTTCAGTGAGAGATCCTCTCTCAAAAACTAAGGTCAAGAGATAAAGTAAGGTAGGACACTGGACACCAGCCTCCAGCCCACAGCTGCATACTCATGAACAAGCATAACTGCACACATGTGCAGACCCACCCCACCACCACACAAAACCAAAGAAATGCTTTCATTGTCTCCTTGGGTTCTTGTATCTTGTTGGTTTTTTTCCATTCAATTCTAGGATGTTTTTTCCTAGATTAATTTCCCTGACTTTTTAAATGATTCATTCAGTACTGTGCTGCTCCATGAGTTTGTGTATGTTCAGTAATCACAAGAAAGTATTTCAATTTTTTAATACTCTTTAGACTTGCTTTGTGTTCTAAAATAAGGTCCACTTCAAAGAATGTTCCATGAGCTTCTGAGAAAAAAATGTATATTCTGCAATGTTTGGGTACAATATTCTGTTGATGTCTGTTAAGTCCACTTGATCTGTAATATCATTTAACTCTATTTCTTTGTTAATATTTTTGTTGGAGTAAGATACTCAAGTAACTTACTGCCATGTACTGAGGTCAATCTGTGCCTTTATATTCAGTAGTGTTCGTCTTATGAAATGGGGTACATCCATATTCAGCACCTGTACATTTAGAATTCTTGACAGGTTGTTCCTTTAAATAATATGACTGTCTTTATCATAATTTTGGTTTGAATTCTTTGTGCAGTAATATTATTTCTTATACCCATTTGCTTTCTAGTTGGATGTACTTACTTGGAATATCTTTTCCTCTTTTACCCTAAGGCTGTGCTTACTTTTGACAGTTTAGATAGATAGATAGATAGATAGAGAGAAAGAGAGAGAGAGAGAGAGAGAGAGAGAGAGAGAGAGATGTTTCTGGTATACTATACATAGATAGGTCTGGGTTTCTTTACTGTTGTTTTGTTGCTTGAGACAGATCTCTCTACATAGCTCTGGCTGTCCTGGAACTCACAAAGCTCTCCTGCTTCTGCCTCCTGAGTGATGGGATTGAAAGTGTGAACTACCATATCCTGCTTGGGTCCAATGTTTCAATCCAACCTACAGGTCATTATCTTCTAATTAGAAAATTGAAACTAGAAACATTCAGTATTGAAAGGTATACATTATCTCCTGCCATTTGGAGATATATACATATATACATGTATACATATATGTGTGCGTATATATGTATGTACATATAGACATATACATATACGCATGTGTATATGTATGTATGTATGTACATATTATCTGGTACTTTCCTAATCATTTGGTTGAGTACAGTCTTTCCTGTAACTTCATAAATGTTTCGTTATTCAGTGTATAATTCCTTTAAGTATCTTCCCTAATGCTTCATTAGTAATCATGAATTCCTTTATCATAGAAACTTTTTCCTCCTTCAATTATTAAGGATACCTCTGCTGAGTATAGTAAATCTTGGCTGGCAACTATTGTCTTTTAGACCTTGGTATATATTATTCTAAAAGCTTGTAATTTTTAGATCCTCTGTTGAGAAATCCACTGTTCTAGTTTCCTTTCTGCTGCTGTAATAAAACACAGACAAAGAAAACTTTTAGGAGGAAAAGACTTATTTGACTTATACTTCCAGGTCACTGAGAAAAAGAAGTCAGGGCACAAACTCATAGGAACTTCAAGGCAGGCCTGCTTGCTATTCCATGCAGGCAGCATTACCTCTAACCAGGACATTCACTCACAGCCAAGAAAGTATGCAACATCACGGCAACACGCTGCATGCTGGCTCATTTGCTTGTTTGGTCTCATGCTCATGCATAATTAGTTTCCTTCTACAGGAGAGCCACCTGCCTAGGCAATGGTACCACCCACTGTGGGCTGGATCATTCTATGTCAATTAACAATAAAGAAAATTCCTCAAAACATCCCACATATCAATTTGATCTAAGGAATGCTTCAACTGAGACTCTTCCCACAGGTGAATTCTAGGTTGTGTCAAGTTGACAATTAACTAAATTAACTAGGATATCCACTGTTCTCTTGATAGGTTTGCCTTTATATGTGACTGGTGCTTCTATCAAGACAGTTCTCAATAGTCTCTGTTCTGAATACTTACTGTTTTAAGCAGAGTATCTCGTGACATATTCTTTTCTGATCCTATTTATTTGGTTTTCTAAATGTCCCCTACATCTGATGACCATCTCTTTCACTAGATTCGGAAAATTTCCCATGCCTTTCTTGAATACACTGTCTCTGCCTTTGGCTCATTTTTCTTGTCCTATACCCATGATTTGTAAATTTGGACTTTTAAATCATCCCCACAGATCTGAGACGTTACTCATGCTTTCTTCTTTGTTTCCCTTTTGTCACGGAGTATTCTCTCTCAGCTTGTCATCAAGCTCTGACACAAACCTCCACTTAATTCTAATGGGAAGGCTTTCCACTGAAATTTTATTTAATTTATTGGTATTTTCATTACCAAATTTTCAACTTTTTTTCAATATTTCTACCTCTACTTAATTTCCTCTTTCATATTCTGTATTGACTTTCTTATTTCATCCAGCTGTTTGTAGTGACTAAATATAGCAAGAGGTTTATTCATATCCTCTTGGATTTAATTCAACATTCTTATAATTATTCTTCTGAATACTTTGAATTTTTATCTAATTCATTCTCACTGAAGTCAATTTCTATGAAATTAGTAATTTTAAGGAGTCACATTGCCTTGACTTGTGTGTGTGTGTGGGGGGAAGGGTGGGAAGGCACTATTTTGGCACTTGTCTCTGGGATTAGGCTGTTTGGATTTATATTCAATCACACACATTCTTTTAGTAAGGATTTACAATGTTCAAGTGGAACTAGATTTTAGTAACATTATGATTTTATTTTTGCTGACAATGATGCTAATTTTTGACACATGTATTCAATGCATTTATAGAAGTTCTAGCTAGAATAGTTAAGTAAGAATGGGGAAAAAGAAAAGCATTTAAATTAAAAAAGGAAGTAAAATGATATTTGCAGATAACATGTTATTTCTAGAAAATGTAAGGATTTCACAAAAGCTAGGATTGACAAAAAAAAAAAAAATTACCAAAATTCCAGGATATAGAATCAATGTAGAAAAATGAATTGTGTTACTATACACTAACAATGGATAATATGAAAAAAAAAGTCAAGATACAATTTACAGTAGCATCAAAAAGAATAAAGATGGGTCTGGGGACACAGCTCAGCAGGTAATTTTGCACAAGCCATCCAGGCTTGACTGACTTTAATCTCCAGAACTCATAAAATGCTAGAAGGAGTAGCCCCATCTATAACCCCAGCACGCTTACGTTGAGATGGGAGGCAGAAATAGGAATCACCTGGGAGCTCTTAGGCCAGCTGGTCTGGAGTATGGAGCATAACAAAAGAAACAAGGAAAGCCCCACCTGACTCCTGAGTTATCCTCTAACCTCCACACATACACTCTGGCATACGCATATGTGCACACACATAATAAACAAACAAGCATGCAAATAAACCTATACTTAAAGAAACTTAGCCAAGGAGGTAAGACTTGTACTCCGAAACTACAATATTTCACTGAAAAGGGTAAAGATACAAATAAGGAGAAAATACTCCATGTTCATTTATTCAAAGATTTATTTTGAAGATTTCCAAACTCTTCAAATGATCTGCAGACTTAATAAAACAGCAATTTTTAAGGATATAGAAAATTTGATCCTAAAATTCATATGGAACTTCAAAGAACTGTAAAGAGCCAAAACAACCGAAAGAAAGAAGAGATGCAGGACTCATACCTCCTGTCCTCTAAACACATTAAAAGCCATGTAGTAATAACACATGTGGTACTGGTATAAAGACAACTAGATCAATGAGCTATAGTAGACCTCAGAGATATTCTAACATATGGTCAAACAATCTTCTATGAGTGCTAAGACTACAAGATGGGAAAGGACAGTTTCTTCAACAACAAGGTCATGAAACAGATATTCACACACAGAGTGAATCTGGAGCTCTTATAATACATACAAAACTTAATAATAGGTTAAAGATCTAAGTATAAGAATCAAAGCTATATAAGTCCTAGACAAAAATAAGCAGGAAAGCTTCATGCCATTAGGTTTCCTTTGTACATACATGTCAAAAGCATAAAACAGACATGACAGTACATCAAACATAAATGTTCACACATCAGAGGACTCTTTCAACTTTCAGAGACAACTTTCAGAACAGTTTAAGAAATTGCAAACTGTCATAGTGAGGCAACTACAACACAATGCAACACAACACAACACACTGGGTAGCTCAAAGACACTGCTCACAGTTTCGGAGGCTACAAAGTCAGGTATATGCTAGCTCTCTGGCTCTTCAAGGACCTGCTTCCTCTTTCAGACAGCTATCTTCATATTTTCTCTGAGGGGGAGGAAACTCCTGTCCCTCCTCTTATAAGAACATTAATTTCATCATGGGAGCTGCACCTTTATGACCTCATCTTAGGTCTTACTATCTTCCCGAAGCCTTGCCTCCTGACATCATCACACTGAGGGTTAAGGCATTCAAATAAGAATTTTAGAGACACACATTCAAAACTTAACACTGCCATTACCTCTTCCCCAAATTCATGTCTTTTTTTATTCTGTTCCAATGGTCCCAAAAAAGTCTTAATTGTTTTAATATCAATTCTAAAATTCAAAATTTCACATTAGCATCACCTACATCAATCATTGGGAGAAACTCATGACTTCTTCCAACATAATTCTTTTTCTTTCAACTTGTGAACCCCTTTAAATTGTGTGCTTGCAAAATACAATGATGGTATATACATTGGATAGAGGATCCGTCCCCAACGGGCAAAAAAAAAAAGTAATTCTAAAATTTAGCAGTACAAATACCATAAGGTCTAAAGGCATAATTACCTTTGATTTAATGCTGTTTTCCAGACCTACCAGAATCACCTACCCATACAGCATGGCAAGATGGCCCAACCCTCCTAGTAATACCAGGGTCCTAACAATAAGTCTCTGCCACTTGGTAGTCCCTATCTTCCTTTATGACCCACATGGCCAAGTGTAATAGATGATATAATCTCAATAGCTGAGAGGCTAACAAAGACTGCCATGAGTTTCAGGCTACCTGACTTACACAGTGAGTTCCAGACAACCTTCAAGTACAGAATAGGACTGCTTATTCAAGTCCAGATTTGCTTTCAGTGTCCCAGTAGCCAACTGCCTTCTGAATGATGAAGCCACCTTCTCTGGGCAGTTGCTTTATCTGGCTCTGCAGTAGCTTAGGGACTACTGGGAAAGATCATTTTAGGTATCCCCTTTTAGATACAGGCAAATGTGCCCATTTCTTACTACTCTGGCTGACTATTTAAGGGAACCACTTCCAGATTTCTGAAGTTCATTTTCCATGCAGTTCTTCCATCTAGGTTCTTTGACAGGCACATTATAATCTTCATAGGTTTCCTAGATTGTAACTTAATCTCAAATCAGAGTCTGCTAAAACAGACTTGGGTTGCCCTGTCTGTATTGTGTCTGGCAACCTCCTCAAGGAAGCTCAACCAATCACAGGCTCCCTCTTTTGTCTGATGTCTAATGCCCTAAGCGATACTGTTCCAGGCCTTTGGTCTAGTTTTTAGTTGTTTCAAGACAAAAAGTAAATCTAATCCTTTTTACTTTATAATGTCAAGGGACCTACATTTGTGACTCTTTTTAGTATGGCCAATAGCTAGTAGAATGGTAAACAGAGTGCTAGGACAAAATGGCTATTGTAGGAGGAACTTAGCCAAGCAGGCCCAGCCGCAATTCTGGCATATGTGCAGCTGATACTTCCTCCCTGAGCCTGCCTAGAATCTTAGAGGCTGTTGATGCTGGACCAGGCAACGGAGCGAGCCATTGAGAAAAAGACAGGGTTATATCTGGTTACTTGAGAGCCAATGAGATGCTGAGAGTGGAGTATAAAGGTTTGACCAGCTCCTATAATAAACTAGTTTGGTTTTGCTACTTACCCAACTCCCAGAGTCTGTGTCCTTAACTTTGTGCCTTTTTACCCCGACCCCCAAGGGTCTTGGTCAGGTTGCAAGCAACAGGCTATGCTTTAAATTATGATTATTTTTACAAGTATACTCCAGACTTCACTACTTGGAAATCATCATGCTCTTGATACTCCCTTACCAAAAAGAAAATCTGAAGCTATTTATTTACTTACTTACTTTGAATAAATGACATAATTCCTTAGCTTTTATTTCAATATAAGACTTGAAGTTACTAGCAACCCCCAAAATGAGTTTTGTTCAAATGTGTCATCCTTAAACTGGGGTTACGTGGGGCCTCTAACTCAGGATTCTAAGACATCTGGCTGCATGAAACAGGCAGAATAAGTACAAACTATAGGGATGAAAATTTGGTAACCTGCAGAGCTATCCTTAGTTCTCACTTTAATTGATCTTGGGGTGGGTGGTGTCCTTAATTGATCAAGGTTTTTAAATTTAAAAGATTTTATTTTAAACTACACTCATTATTATTATTACATAGATTGTTAATAAATAATCTAAGCATTTCTTATGACATATTTACCACAGTCAGCTCTACTTCCTTGTCTAATGGAAAGGAAAAATGGGTACAACAGGTAGGATGGGTGGGCCTCAACCCCAAAAGAAGTTTGGGAGTGGTGTTGAAAGCCACTATTACTACTTTTCTTAGTTGGATTCAGTGAATAGCATTTAATTATGCATTCAGGAAATATAATCAGTCCTCATTCCCCCACATCAAAACTACACTATAATGAAATCTGGATTCAGAGTAAAGTTAATTCCAAAGAATGCCCCTCCCTCCCTCCCTCCCTCCCTCCCTCTCTCTCTCTCTCTCTCACACACACACACACACACACACACACACACACACACCATTATAGAGACACTCTAGGCAATATAAGCTGGGCATGGTGGCACACACTGTAATCCCAGCACTCAGAAGGCAGAATCAATAAAATCACTGTAAGATGGAGGCCATCCTAAGCTACATGGCAAACTCCTGGCTGGCCTGGGCTACACAGCAAAATCCATGAGTCTCAAAAAGAAGAAAGAGAGATCGGGGGGGGGGGGGGGGGGGGGGGGGGGGAGAAAGAGAAGAAGAAACTATGTGATGTAAGATACAAACTACAGAAATGAGAGCAAGCCCAACCCAGTAACAGACCGGAGTGGCCACTTAACAACAACTAAACATATTTTTTAAGTAGTATTATCTTAAATCCTTAGATCCTTAGTTAGTGTCTGGTGTGTACAGGACATCTGAGGTACTTCTAGGGTCAAAAGGTAATTGCACCTGGGTTAATTCTATTCTCATGTGCAGATATTTTATTGGCCTCTGTTCTTATGTTTTATGTGATAGATCATTCAGTTTGGTCTTGTAGAATTTCAAGTTTTAGACCATGTACTACCTGACTCCTCTCTGACCACATTAGCCAGTGAGCAGTTCCACTCACAGCCATCATGGCTCGCACGTCAATGCGGAAGCTGCAGAGCTAGAGCAACTTTGCATGCGTAACTCAGTTAGCTTCACCAATTACTTGCAAAGAACAAATTTTATCACAAGAAAATCCTGTTTTGATGCTCTGTGAAACACAACAGAGCCTTTCAGCTGAACACAGTAACTTAATGCAGTGCTTTCCAAATTCTGTTATAAACCTCTAACTAGTCCTGGGCTTAAAGTTAATTCCCATAAGCACATAATTTCTCTCCATCCTGTTTATTAAAAACTCTTGTCTTTACTCTTAACACACAGTGATGTCTCTCCTGAGTTCTAGCACCAAGTGTCTTTAGAGTTCTGGGGCTGGCTCAGTGGTGCAGCACTTGTCTTACATGCCTGAGACCCTTGATCAGATCCCCAGGAGGAGCTTTGAAGGAAGAGCGTTTTCATATGATATGAAAGATAAAGGCATATGGAAGATGGAAAACACTCACAATTATAATTTGTGTAGGACTGCCTAAACAAGCACTCTGCTGCTCAACCACAGCTACAATTAAGAATTACATCTAAAAAGGTAAAGGGGTGGGGAGGCGGGAATGAGAGGACTGTGGACTTGCTGGCCTGTCATCTGGCCTCTGGCTACCCAGTCTAGCCCCAGATTCAATGAGAGATTGTGTCTCAAAGTAAAGGTAGAGAGCAACAGAGCAGAACACCCAGAATTCCCCTCTGGCCTCTGCACACGTACTGGCATATAAGTACATGCATACTTCAGACACATACACAAACACAATAATATTACTTTGGATATCAGTTAACTTATAAAAGTTAAGAATCACTAGTATAATTCTTCTTTGACTGTGTTTTACTGCAGCTCAGATACACCATTATATTGAAACTATTACTTCCTTTGACATTTTGTTTTTGAGTCTTAACCTTTAATAGTCTGTTATTTCTTATAAAATGTGTGTGCTTACAGGTGCCAGGCATGTGTGTTCCTGAGAGCATGTGTGTCAGTCTCTCCTTCCACTCACTCTATGTGTAGTAGAGACTGATATGGGCAGGCAGGCTTGGGAACAATTGCCTTGGTTTGCTGACCCATCTCACTGGCCTTCATACTGCTATTTCTAAAAATACCAATAAATTTAAAGATCAACTGGGAAGCTTTTGCAAGTGAATGAAAATACTATTTAAAAATACACAGAAAGGGTCAAAAACTAAAACTGCCCAATAAAGAAAATTATTTGGAAAAGGACCAATCAGAATCGCCCAAACCCAACCCCCTCTTCAGTACCAGGTTTGTTACACCACAAAGGCTGTACCTGTTCTCACAAACATATACATACAAGCCTAACTTTTTCTTTATTGTCCTCAAATCCAAACTTCACTTCTAAAGCTTCACAACTGTGGTGGGCAGCATTCCTTTTCCTCTGCATGTGCAAGTGCTATTCTAGAGCAGCTATTATACAAATAAAGTCACATGTACGACTCTCTTAGGTTTTCCATGCAGATTACCTGGAGATTTCCATTAAAAATTACTTTCATGGCTCTACTCCATGTATCTAATAGTCCCAAACTTTCCACTGTTAAGATCACACCATAATTTATTCTAATGATGGACACATTTCCTAGCTTTTAGGATTTATCGTGTGTGTGTGTGTGTGTGTGTGTGTGTGTGTACAGTGCTTGTGAGTGCAATACCCACAGAAGTCAAAAGAGGGCACTGGACCTCCTGAAGCTGGAGTTCAAGGTTACCTGTGAACCATCTGACATGAATGCTGGGAATTGAGCTATAAGGTCAGTACACATGTAAATAACTGCTGAGCCATCTCTCAAGCCTCAAGCTTTTCTTGTCTTTTCTTTTTTCTTTTTGTTTTTTTTTCTTTTCTATTCTAGGCAAGGTCTTTTTATGTAACCATGGCTGGCCTTTAACTCACAGAGATCCCCCTTCCTCTACTTCATGAGGGCTGGGATTCAAGGCACTTGCCAACACATCTGGCATACTTGCAGTTTTCATTTATGTATATCTTCCTCTTCAGCTATAACCATGTAGTACTAATATTCTCTAGGATTCTATAAAAATATTTCTATATTATGGGTATGATTCAGAAGTTTATTGGTTAAAGTAGACAGAAACTGTCAAACTCTCTTTTAAAAAAAAAAACCTATTTATGCTCTATTCGATAATTCTCAAGTGCCTGCTTTTCAGTTTGACAATACTAAAATTCCCCAATAATTTGCTAGTTATATTTCAAAGTTTTTAAGTCATCTCTCACTGAAGTTTTAAGCTAAATTTCTCAAAATACTCCTGTGGCTGTCTCCTCAAAGCTCTTATAAGATCTCTGTTTTAGCTGCATATATGTGTATGCATCATATACATGACTGATGCCCACACTGATCAGCAGAAGATATTCTATCTCCTGGAACTAGAGCTATGGATGGTTCTGAACCACCATAATGTGGTTGGAAACTGAACCCAAGTCCTCTGAAAGAACAACAAGTGCTTTTAATCACAGAACTATTTCTCCAGCTTCAAGATCCCCATATTTTTATTTCTATGAATTTATTGGTCATAGTCTTTCCTATTTTCTACTAAGCTATCTTTGTTACAATAATTGTAGGCAAACTTAAAAAGCTTCAGTGTTAAGTTTTTTCTGTTGTGTGGTGAACACTGTATTCTAGTCTCTCAGCTGCCTTTTTAAAATGATGCCAAAGTTTAGTAGTCTTCACCTCAAAGATTTAAAAAAAAAAAAAAAACACCTCAAAATTTTTGACATTAAATCTTTTTTTCCTCTTGGCTACTTAGTTCATTTGAAACTTAAATTTTCAGAGTACCAACTGGATGGAAGACTTCCCTACGCTACTAAAAACTAACTTTTCCATTACTCAATAGTTCCCTATATCTTCTTTCTCTTGAATTTTATTCTATCCCTTTGATAATTAGGCTTATCACTACCCCAGATTCTTACTATTTTAACAGTTAAACTTTTAGGGTCTGAAGAACTACTCAGTTATTAAGATCACTCACTGCTTTTGAAGAAGATCTGGGTTCAAGCCCCAGCACCTATAAGGCAGCTTATGACTGACCCAAGGATCTCTCGCCTCCTTATAGACTCTGCAGACACTGAACATGTTTGGGGCATATATACACATGCAGACAAAACACTCATACACATAAAAACAAATAAATTAAAAAACATAAAGCTTTGCAAAGATTTGATCTTTACCTTTAGTAAGGAAGTCCCCCTTATATTTACTCCTGAAATGCATTTGACCATGTGCCCCTATGGTTTCCTCCACTTTCAACCTTCAATTTTGCAAGTTTCATTTTTAAATCACATTAAATTCTTAATTAAAACAATGATTTTATAAACCAGTATGGTAAGAACTACCACTTTGTAGGAATTAGTGAGTTACCAATTTCAGAAATGTTCCTCCAGCTATTTATATTTTCTTCATTTAGTTACTATACATTTTACAGTTTTTTAAAGTATTTTATAACTTATGACTGTTCTTTTTCTTAACTATTTCAAAAGTCAGTCACTGCTGGTACAGAAAAAAAAAAACTTGTAAATTAACCTCATAGCCAGATATTTATTGAAACCCTTTAAGTCATTTTCAGATGACTATCATGTGTGTGTGTGTGTGTGTGTGTGTGTGTGTGTGTGAAAGAGAGAGATGAGGAAACTAGATACTTTCCCACTATATTTAAGAAAAGGATGTCTAGTCTTACCACTTCTCTTCTAATTCCGTTTTGTCGTTGTTGTGGTCAGGGTGGCAGTAATGGTGATGGGACTAACAGGAACAGAGCCCATGACATCTGCTATACGGTTAAGTGTTCTAAAGCTAAATCACACCCCAGCCCTATTTTGTATTTTCTAAGTTTGCAATCATACAGTTATAAATAATATTATTATTCTCCTATTACAAGTTATTTTTCTTGTTTCTTAATGAATCAGGAAAGAGCTCTGGACTAATGTTAATAATGTTTCCATTTTTTAACAGAAGTACTTCTAGTATTTCACTATTACATTCAATATAAGTTCCTGCTAGAGTATTTTATAAGGTTATTTCTTGTTGATGGTGAGTTATTAGGAATGGTAACTGAATTTAAGAAAACAAATTCTAGCACCAAAGAGATAATTATAGTTGACCCTAAAATCTATAAATAAAGTAAATTGTATTAATATTTTCTAACAGTGAATCATTATATACCTGGAATTCAGCATAGTAACATTTTTAGCACAAAGAGATAAGTATAGTTGTTCCTTAAATCTATTTAGTAAATTATATTACTATGTCACCTAAGACTGAATCATTACATTCCTGGGATGTAATATATTGGAACTGTATTAACAAAAAGCCCAGGTTCTAGAATCATCTGGACTCAAAGTCCTTATCATCACTAAACAGCTCTATGGTCTTGGGCATATTAGTTACCTTATTTTAAAAATGGTGGCAATGATATCTAACTCAGATGGTTTGAGAACTAAATAAGCAGCTATGTGTGAAGTTTGGAACAACACCCAAAACAGAAAAAGCACTTACTAATTATTCTTTACTAGTAATTTTGTACTAGCCAAGAACAAAGTTTGTAGCACTCAAAGCGTCAACAAACTAAGGCTTATGTGTCACACTTGGCTTGCTGCCTGTTCCCTAAGTAAAGCTGAATTAGAAGAGACCCACACTTATTTTTGTATAAAATAGCTGTAGCCTGTTGTAGCTTGGCTTCAGTAGGTATGCAGAGTCCTTGCCACCAACACTGCCTGAAATACTGATTCTCTACTCCTTCTGTTCAAAACTGTCATTAGCACCAGTACTATTCACAGTCTACCAGTTAGAAAGCCTAATACACAAAAATATATATAATATACATATATACACAAAACAATGTACATAATCACAACACTCTACAGGAAACAGGGCTACTCAGGGCCAAAACCAGGAAAGTATCACACAAGTAAAAAGAGGCAAGAGAAGAGGTATTTTATTTAATTATTTTAAGATATGTATTTATTTACATGACTTTATCAATCATCCTAGTCTGTAAACCCGGAGAGAAGAAAGTATAACATTCATTTTATAACATTTGTATTGCAGGCATTGGAGACATTTTAATTCTTCAACAAATGAGAGATATAGATAAATTAATAGTGAAAATAAGAACAGGAAACCTGGGTGACAATAACTAACACATCTGTCAAAGTTGATATTATGGCACTCATTCCATTCACAAGAAATAAGTTCTGCCTTTTAATCCTTTTTAAACACGTATTCTAGAATTCTAACATTATTCCACTGTACATGGAGGAATCAGGGAACTGTGATAAAGTGGCATGTTTCTATATGCCCAGTAAAGACAATCAATAGTCTGTTACACCACTTACCTCGTGGTACAGAGCTGGAAAGGGATGAGACACAATGGCTTGCCAATGGTATCAACAGAAATGGATTTGCAGAGAAAGTTTGGTATATCTTTAAATTGATGAGTGATTCCAATAAATTCATCACTTAAAATATTAGTCTGATTGCAACCTAAAAAGTGGGTCATGAGGGACACTGTAGCCCCTACACTTTACCCAGTGGTTCTCAATCTTCCTAATGCTGAGAATCTTTAATAAAGTTCCTCATATTGTGGGGACCCCTAACTATAAAATTATTTTTGTTGTGACTTCATAATTGTATTTTGCTACTGTTATGAATTACACTGTTAATAATCTGGTATGCAGGATATGTGATATGTGACCCCTGTTAAAGGGTCCTTCAACCCCCAAAGGGGTTGCAACCCACAAGCTGAGAACTGCTGCCCAACCTTGTGAACCAATCTTAGTAAGTTTCAAATAACAGATATACAAATGATGTATTACCATACTATGATATTTTCTTTAAAAATATTGCTCTGAAGTGGTAGATGTACTTAAGCATAACAATATTCAAATCAACAGAAAGGTACTTACTAAGCCATTATAATAAAATGTAAATAATATATTCACCAAACATTATAAATAAAAACACTACATGGGGGAAAATCAGGTCTTAAGAATAAAACTATAACTGAGAATGGCTATATTAAAAAAAAACCAAATCCAGAAGATTTAAACAAAATGACATCATGAATTCTTTTTATTTAAGCAAATATTAACACAGATTGATTTTGAAGTACATGAAATAACGACTCCTTCAACCAAAGCAGTTAGTGTGTACATGAACTACTTCTCTCAAGGCACAAAATACACAAGTTCAGTGTCCTTTCATCAACATGCTTAGAGTCAGGAGTGTTTCAGACTCTGGAGCATCTGCGCACACCATGATATACTCCGGAAATGGGTGCTAAATCTAAACACATAATTCACTTGTGTTTTATATATACATTATATTGTGGCCTGGTGTTTCTACGTACAGTGTTTTTAGCTTACCAACTCCTTAACTGTAACCTAGCACTCCACATCAAGTGAAGAGTTTGCATCTGTGGCATCATAGTGACCATCAGTTTCACATTTTGGAGCATCTTGAATTTGGAGTTTGGGGTGCTCAATTTGTAATTACACTTTAAGAAAAGTCTTAAATGTGCTGTGAAGTGTACTTAAGAAACATGTGCTCCGAATATGCAGCCAAATAAGAAGATTCTCTTCCCTCCCATTACGTGGCTGTGGGTTTATTGAAGAAAGCTACACACACTTAAATCAATTAAACTCACTGGAAAAAGAGAAAATCACTTTGAAAATATAAATCTGTATGTATAAGCATATATTAAGATGTGGGTTCTAAAGAAGAAGACAGAAAAAACAACACAATTCAACAATGCTATAGTCTGGTTATACAATAATCTGTCAAATGTACTTAACTTTCTTATCAAGGCTGATGACAAAATACACACTACACTTTGTATTTCTACCAACTAGCACCTAAGCCATCTCAAAGAGTGAAGAAGGAACAAAGAAGTCATCCCCAAGTAGAATATCCAGCAGGTTTATTCAGAGCTTTAAAAGTAACTGAGTGTCGGCCCTAAAATCCAATGTGACCTTAGCAGGTGTTTCTCAGTGCTATAAAGAAGCTGTCTTCTACTGAAGAACAACTTTACTCATTTTATACATCCATTTTCTTCCCACTATGGATACAATAGTGAGGCAGTATGGAGCAGAAGATTAGAAGTCCCTTGCAAAGAGGGACAGAGGAAGAGTAGAGCAGGGACTGATCTGAAAGATTAATGAGTGGAAAATTTTTATATCTTATTTTATTTGCAAAGAAAACAGTTATGACTTTCTAGAGTACTGAATGCTTCCTGAAAAGGCTGATTGTAGAACTCTGCAGAGTAAACCTTGACCTCAAAAGTTCTGATCATATTAGAAAAACAATCTGTTCAGTAGCTTCTGGTACATACATATGAGTACTGATGTAAGCACATACATGGTGCCTTAACATGTTCATGTTTTAACCATCTTGTTAAGCACCTTTACAATGTGTGTGATGAAAACTAAACAGCTATTCTCAATTTTAAAACTCAGAAAAACAAACCATGAAATCCCAGTCACTAATGAGTGGTCACTAATGAGTGGTAAATGTGGAACTAAGATCTGCACCATCCAAGGCACTTGATCTCCTCCTTAGGCAGGGAAGGTGGCAGGACGGTAAAACAGAGGCCAATTATTAACTGTCCTCACACCTTTCTTTTTCCAAGATGGGGTCTCAACTATGAAGCCCCGGCTGGCCCATCCTGGAATTTACAATGTAGATCAGGCTGGCTTCTAACATGGAGGCCCTCCTGCCTCTGCCTCTGGAATGCTGAGATTAAAGGCATACACTATCATGCCTGGCTATTAATTTCTTCTTAAAGCACAATGTTAAACCAAAATTGTATCAGGTAGCAATCAAGAAAGGTCAAACAAAACCTAATTCAAAAGGCTTATGCTGCCTTTAAACTTAAGATACTAAAAATATTTATAAAGGAAGACAAAGTTATAGTTATAAAAGCATAAAAGATAAATGTTTGGTTTGGGTTTAGTGTTTTTAACAGAAAAATAAAGGAGGGAAACAAGTACTGATTCTGTCTAGTCAATGTCCCTTCTACTTTCTCCAACACCCAATACTGACCACATACAAAGCCTATTTGTAATGCCTGAAGCATAAAAAATAACGGTCTTATGCTATCTGCATTTTAATCTCTTGATATCACAAACTTACCAACTGAGCCATAAAGCCATAATCTCAGGCACCATGGATCACCTAGTAATGATAGGAAAAACACAGTGGAAAAAGAGAAAAGTATCTTAGATTAGTGGTTCTCAACCTTCCTAAGGCTGTGACTCTTTAATACAGTAAGTGTATCATATAGTAGTGAGTTCCAGCCATAAAATTATTTTCATTGCTTCTTCATAACTGTAATTTTGCTGTTATAAATCATAATATAATTATCTGATATACAGGATATCTGATATCTGTGAAAGAGTCCTCATCCCCAAAGGAGATGCAAGCCACAGCTTCAAAGCTGCTGTCTTAGAAGCACATGTTATACATTTAGAAACTTCTAACATGTTTCAAAAAGAACAGTTTCAAAACAGTAAATTTTTTTAGAGATTTCTGGGTCTTCCATCCTTTAATCTACATGGTCTAACATTTTCTAGATGAGTAGTTTATCGATCTGATTACCAATTGCTCCATAACACTAACTATTTCTTGGGGTTACTGCAGGATTGCTAATGTTTACAACTCCCCTTAGACTACCTTTAAAAAACAGGTTATTGGTCCCCTACCATCACTTACAGACCTCCAGCACCCTAACCAAGGTTTCTAAAATGACAGTTGTACTTTTAAAGCCATAAGCCCAGAAGAGTTGGTAGGGTTACCTTTATACAAATTTTAATCCCAGCCACTGTGTAGCTGTTTCACTGCCCAACTCAAAGACAACTCCTTCCTAGTCTGAAACCTAGACTAGGCTCTTGCTAGAACTTTAAGCACAGATAATAATAATTATAGTAGTAGTTGTTTTAGCATATTTTCTTTATTTTCATATATCACACAAAAAAGATATAACACTACTGCAAGCAACCATTAGGAAAATATTTACAATATGTGCTATGTGGACAGTTAGCCATGACTCCGTTAGCCACATGGCTAACTCTGGCCTGCACAAACAAAAAATAGTCAACAGAGACTACAAATAGTTTTCAAGATGATATTACCAAACAATCTATAAAAAGGCTGTCTACCCATATCTAAGTTATATAAACATATATAATCTATCTAATCACTAAGGAAACTAAAGCTAGAGATCAAAATACTAAGCGAAACAAAACACAGTAAGAAGGAGAAACACTTTATTTTCTCTCACATACAGAATTTTTTTTATCTCTGTGTATGGAATAAAAGCAGAAGTGTGACTGGGAGGGGTATTAAGGGAGAGGGAGGTGGAAGCAGGAAAGGGTAATGGGAAGACATGTTTTCTCTAATATACAGAAATATGTGCACTCACCCCCCCCCCCAACACACACACACACAATGAAAACAGAAGAGACATTTGGGGAAAATGGGGACCTGCAATTAGCAAGGAAGAAGGTCCAAAGATGGTAACGAGGAAGAAACAATGATACACAGCACAATGATACAAATGTATGAGAATGTCATATCAAAATCTACAATGTTGTATGTTAACTAAAAACATGAAAACAAAACAAAGCAGTATGTGGTTCTCCATTACTTTCAGAGACAGGTTCCTGCTGATAAGCAGAACTTTTTCCTCCAGGGCTTCCTACTCTATTCTTCTTACCTCGTGGGGCCTGCTCCATTCTCTGCCTGATCACCTTTTTCCCCCTAATACTTGTCCTTGGATGCTCCCAAACTATTCCTCTCAATACCACCTCCAACTCTGCCTGTCACTCTCTTTCGGAATGATTTTTCCTTTGATACAGAAACCCTTCCTAAATTTCAAGTTGGACTTCCTCCAAATGCCCAGACTGCTGTAGCCCTCCTTCACAGCACTTTCAGTCACAGTGAATGCCACACACTTTAAAGATATTATGCTAAGTTATTATTAATGGTCTCCTTTGTTAGTGTACAATTCTTAGATAATTTGTAAATTACTTAAAGGAACACATGCCACTGCTTTTGTATCCCTTCCTTTAATAAAGGCTCATCATTCTGAGTCCATGACATCTCCTCCCAAGCACACTATCTTGCAGAAGCTATCTTGTGCACAAAAGTAGCCTAAGACCAGGGAGTGGTTGATAGGGAATTGGGAACATCAGAAGATGAAACTCACAAAGAATTTAATGGAAGCCAAGGCGTTGCATGGCAAACTTACACAGTATACATTAAAGACAAACAAAACCCAACCAGTTGGAGAGAAGGTTAAGGACCCTGACATAAAAAGAACTCACTGAATAATGCTCTGAAACAAAGACTGGACTATTAAACAGGATAAACACTCACAATACATGTAAAAGAACAAAACATGCCCTTTATCTCTATGGGTCATCAATTTCTTTGTAATAAGGCACTCTTGACATTGATATACATTTGTTGTACCAAAGTGATCAACTAAAGTACTATGAGACTTGACAGACAGAATTCTAAATCTGACTTTAAAAAAAAAAAAAAAATCAGAACGTATTTTAGTAATTCCTGTTTTAGAGATTGTATTTAACAACAAATTGCTTATCAATACCAGGCTAATAAACTTGGGAATCATATTCTCATCCTTATGCAACAAGATATAATCAAAACTAATTTTCATGAAAAAGATGCATTAAGAATGTTTGTTGCTTTAAAAAAACCTATTTTGTTTACATCATCAAATGATATTTCAACACTACAGGCAAATATAAGATGAATAAGCCATATATATATATATATATATATATATATATATACATATATATACACACACACACATATATATATACACACATATGTATATATGTATATGTATGCATATATATCGAAAATATTTATATTTTCAAGATAAGTAGAAACATTACATATGAGTCTAAGCTATGGCTGAACAAATCATAAATGTCTTTTACCTAAGCCAAGCTAAAAGACAATATTCATTACAATACTCTTTTTTTTCTTCTGTGTTTTCCAAAATCTCTCAGCCTACATCTCACTAGGCACGGAAAGCACAGAATTTTTTCTTCATTTGTATTAAATTTATAGAAATATAGAGATATAAAAAGGAATCATTAAGTGTATGGTAAGATAAATCAGCTCTCAATTACATGGAGAGGAAGTGATGACATATGACACCAAGAAAAAAAAAATCTGCTTTTCTGAATGCACAACATTAATTTGTGAGAAGAAAATTCTCCTTACAATCATGCTTCACTGAGGCTAGTGTTAATTAAGCAAGAGTTTCTTTTTCCTGACCATTAGATGATGAGGATTCAGACAGATGGGAAAAGGAAGGAGGTAAAGCCAGATGCATACAGGTGGCTAAATGTAAGCAGCCTGAGATAAAAATGTTCCACTTAATGTTCTACCCAGTGAAAGCTGGGAGACGATCTATGAAGACAAAACAACACAGAGAAATTTAATATGAGAATGCTAAAAATTTTAAATGTAGAATCTAAAGATTTTTTTCCCCCATCACCTTATCTTCTCTCCTTCTCTTTAAAGGATGTTATTAGGGTAGCAAGAATTACAAGTGGACTAAAATCTTAAAAACAAACTCTCATATTTATATGAAAAACCATGTTTAAAAAGTCCTTATCATGGCTTTCTAATAGGCCTACCACCTGTCTCCATGGGTAACTGATCTCATTAGTTGAGAAAAAAATCAATTTAAACAAGAAAATGTTAAGAAGGCAGGGGACTCATCTCTCTGGAACATTTTTAGGTGACTTAAACAACACTTCCGAGATGACAAGAATTACATACTCAGCAAATACACACAAACTAAATATTTATCTAAATACGGGATATGAGCCAGAAATCTCAATTTGCTTCGGTCTGACATATGGCTCGGTTTTGAGTGGCATATGTTTAGTACTAATGCTGGTAAAAGCATAGTGATTAAAATATTACAGAAAAGCTTCAACTGTTATTTCATTCTTACAACTGATCTTAGCCAAAAGGCTGAGAGGCAATGCTATCTGATACTTATGACACAGAAAAAAACACGCACAAACTTGGGTTTCAAGAACTGAAACAGACCACAATAGGAAGCAGCAAAATCATTATGTGGCTCGTTTTTTTTTTTTAAAGTCTACCGTGAGCACTTCAAGATTATAGTACCAAAAGAGGAAAAGCCTGTCAGCCTGCTAGTCTCAGTTAATAGAAGAGAAGGTGCCCAAAGGAACTTACAGTCTCAGTAAAATAAATAAATAATCTCTAGCTCACCATTCCTAGCTCCCTCAGCAATCACTCTCACACACTCACACACACACACACACACACACACACGATACCCCAAGGCTTCTACGAAAGGTGATAGTTTAATAAAACTACGATTACCTATCACACTCGTTAAAAGCAGCAGCGCTAGCGATCTGATGTCGAAATTACTCGCTCCTTTTTTCCTTCACCTAGCTCATGCCGCCCTTTCCAAGAGTCGTGTCAAAAGTTCACCCACGCAGGCTGCCCGGCTGCCCGAGGACCGCAGCCTCCCTTCCTCCTCTCCTCTCCTCTCCTCTCCACCGACCGAACAGGTGGTTGACTTACCTGGGGAGAGGAGCCGCCAGGCACCGGCAGCGGCCGCCGGGGCGCAGACCCGAAGGGCGTGTTTTCGAGGATTTAACCCTCAGGTGAGCGGGCAGCGCTCCACGGTCGCAGAGCCCCGGCAGGTGCCGCGCACGTCTCCGCCGCGTCCCGGGCCCGCCGCCCCGCGGACGGCGCAGCCTCGCGTGGGGGGCGTCGCCCGCCCTCCCCGACGGGCTCAGCCCTCAGGCGGCGCGGCCAGCAGCCCCAGCCTAACGGTTTCCCCGACGCGGGCTCCGGCGTCCCCCGCCGGCTCTCACCTCCGAATCCCGCCGCTCCGAGGCGAAGGAAGGCGGATCCCCCGGCGTCTCTTCTGCGAGGCTCCGGCTTGTCCTCTCGCTAGCTTGGCGGTGGGCTCCGGCTCCCTCGGCCGCCGCTGCGCTGACTGGTGTGTGTGTGGACGGGGGGGTGTTTCCCGGCAGTGACGGCGCCGCCGCCTCAGCCCCGCTCTTCGCTCCCTCTCCGCGTAGCTCCCGCTTTCTGTTTCACCCGAGGGACCGCGAATGCCGCCGCCGCCATGATTACTACGGAGCCGGGAGGAGGAGCCCGGAGTCGCCGCGCCCAGTGCGGCTGCGCGAGCCCCGCCGACGGCGCCCCCGGCCGCCTGGACCCGGAGCCCCCGCGGGAACGAGCGCGAGCGCGAGCGCGCGCCCGCTCGCCCGCCCGCCGTCCCGCAGCCAGGCTTCGCGGGGCCGCAAGTGTGCGGTGTGCGAGCTCCGGTACCGCTCCGGAGCCACTCTCCCGAAGCCCGGGAACCGTGCTGATGATTGACGTATCTGGGGCCCCACACGCCATTCCAAATGCATTTTAGAAAGCGTCCCCACCCACCACCCCCGGAGTCGAACCGTGTCAGCCCCTCTTCGAAAGCCCCAGAACTTAGAATGCCGGCAGGTGCGTTTAGAGACAAGCCCCAGAGCAGGGACGCGCACCGAAGTGGGCTCAGACGTTTCCACTCCCAAGCGTGTAGAGCCCCGGCATTTTATAGCACCCACAAAACAGATTTACGTCTTTCAGAAACGCAGAACTTAATGTATTGGTCTCGAACGAGCCAAATCTAGTGGAAACCCGTTACCTTGATGTCTACCACAGCGGAGACCGAAGCGGAGGCGGCTGCAATTTCCTTAAGCCTCAAGCAATGGGAGGGGGTGGGAGGGGGGGAACGCTGCAGCAACGCCTGAGGGCCGCCCGGCTGCTTACTTTCGCAGTTTCACCGGAAGCCTTGGGGAGAGGGTCGTCTTTGGGAACCTGCGTCCTACCCTGTCCATCCAAAACTGGTGACTGGTGAAACCAGGTTCCACGTCTGACCTGTGTTTTCAGCTTGTTAGTTGTGCTGCGTTTTAAGGTGGCAATCTTCTTTTAATCGTTTGACAGAAATCTCTCGAAGATGTACGTATTTCTTACGTTCTTTTTTTTTAAGTGGATAACGAAATTCTTAGTGGATCGCTGAGTATCAAATACGATACTAAGGCCTTACACCAAAGTCCCATGGGATTGCAGAGGGGTGTGTGTACGTGCGTGTGTGTACAAAATCCCCACTTTGGTGCTGCCTTTTGCAGTGTTCTCCTTACTTTTCTTAAAGACCCCTCACTTGGCTTATGTTCATCTGCCTCTACGCCCACTTTAACCATTTCTGTTTTCCTGTAGTGGTGTTTTTTTAAAGCTGCGCTTCCTTCTTTTTCCTCCTGCTTTTCTCTATGGCTGCAGGCAATGATTGATCCGATGTTTGTATCCCCAGCCAGCTAATGAGAGGTTATTTTTCTTCCCGTCAACAAGTAGGATAGTGATTCTAGCAAATAGCATCTTGAGATACTTGGGGGGCAGGGCGGGGCGGGGGGGCAAAGTCCTTTCCCTAAGAGAAATGTTTCATTTTCTTAACTTCCAGTTTTGGCCCTCTTCCAGACAAAATTACTGGAAAGCTGATCTTGGAATAACAGAAGTATAACTGCTCATTGTTTTGCAATAGGAGAGTTTATATCTGAAAGTGGAGGAGTTGTGTGGCTTCCCCTTACTGCTGCCCAACTCTTGTTCGGTTGGAGGCTAAACTAGTGATCTCCAAAGTTAACTTTAAGCTAGTATTTTCCAAACTATTGATCTTGTGAACTTTGTAAAAATGAAGAATCCTAGCATCTACTCCCTCAAGATTCTGGTTTTATGGTTCAGTGGTAGACTCCCCCTACTACCCCCACCCCAAATTTTTTAAAATAACCTACATTTTTATAAGTATGTTTAAAGCCCATCTACCTGCCATAGGCAGGGCAAGAAATAATAGCCTAGTTGAAGGAGATAAGGGCATGTAATTCAAGACATCATTGAGGTAGACCTAGACACTATGAGGAGGAAGAGGGTAAAAACTGGGAGATTTGTATCCTTTGGAGAAAAAGAAGCACACATAAATCACCCTAGCCAGAGAGGCACAGGAATCTTATGTTGGCTTAGAGCAGACATTTCTTTTCCTCATCAGTAAAATAAATACCACTTTTAACCTTCACCCTTTAACCTTTAACCTTGGGCTCTGGCAACAGTGAACACTTTGAACACCATTCTTTCATAAACTTTTCTTTATTTGGCAGCCATTTTCTCTGTTTGCCTCCTATTTTCTTGTGTACAGTCACTAGTCTCTTTTCATAGTCCCATTCTTCTCTCTGCCTGAGGCACACAGCATGACCCTCTCTGCAGCACCTCGGGGTCTATCTGACGTTCTTTTGTGTTCTGTTATACTCTTTTACCCTATGCAGTGTCACCCAACCATAGTGTAGGCTATCACTCACCTGTACTTTCACATCTCTACACACCTAGAGGCTGGACTCTTGCATTGAATGCCAAAGTCCTTCAATCATCAATTGCTTTACTGACTGGTATGCTACAAAATGTCCCGGGTTTGCAAGGTTTTGACCAACTTCATGTTTTCCTGGTTCTTCAGCTCATCAAATCAAACATCTAACATCCTCCCTGATGTTTCCCTCACCCTGTCTCCCGTATCTGTTGCTGTGTCAACTGCTAAAGATGTTTCCTCCAAAATCCCCCTAATGATCCCACCTCTTTCCTGCCACTACTGAGCTAATTTGGACTAACTGTAGATAATCTGTGTGTTCTCTGCCTTGCAGCCAAAATGATCTTTCAAAAAGCAAATAAGTCTATGCCACTTGTTACATAACATGTTCAAATAATTTATTATTATTCTAGAATAAAAGTAGAGCCTTTTCAGTGGCCTTTAAACACAGTCTCATATAACTCTTCCCTTGCTTCCTGGGCCGAGGATTTCCTGACCATTTCGTTTTTCAGTTGTAGTCTAATTGGAATAATTGTATGCTCTGTACACCTGCCCTTTTTCTTTTTAACCATTATCCCCTACTTAACCTTCAGGGCTCAGTGTGAATAGGACATTCTCGGGGTTGGGGAGCAGAAACTGACATCCCAGATAAGGTTAAGATCCCTGATTAATATCAACAATCCTACCACCATGTATTTTTAATTATTATGATTTACTACAATTTACAACTACATTTTGCTATATCTGAGTACTACTCCTGTTGCTTATAACAACAAAGATCGTGTCTATTTTGGCCTGTTTAGTACCTGGCATACAGAAAATTCCAAAAATATTTCCTGAACAGTTGAGTGTTGCTGTCCTTTGAGTTCCTTTTGGTGTTTTAGGTTGTGGGCTTGTAAAACTAGGAAATGGCAGATCAGGACTAATAGAAATGAGTTGGGAGACAGCTAACTGTATCATCTCTTATGTCACCAACAGCTTTCATTATAGATTATTTTTTTCAAGGATATTTCTTCTTTGGCAGACAAGAGTGTAAAATAGACATAATGTCCCCTTCAGAAGAGAGGGCCTTTTAAAAAAAATCACCCAGCATAATAAAGACTCCTTGCTGCAGCCAAGGTTGAGCAAAACTTTTTGCAGCCATTTTTAAAAGATTGAGAGATTCCTAAGCTTTGAGTTCCTTAGCTGTAACTTATAGTCCATGTTGCCTCCTAAGACCCTGGAGGCAGGGAATTCATTAAACAATGGAGCATGAAGAAGTCAAGTGTAGATCATGGAGCTGGCAATGGTACAGCTGTTAATAGCACTGGCAACTCTTTCAGGAGACTCGGGCTTGATTCCGACTCGATTCCTGGGACCTACATGGTCCTCACAACTGTCTGTAACTCGAGCTCCAGGAGATCGGAGGCTGCCTTCTGGCATCTACCAGCATATGTTCATACATGCAGGCAAAACCCCAATACATGTAAAGATAAATAAAATAATTAATTCTTTAAAAAGGAAAGTAGAGATTGTCTTTTCGGCCACTTGACAAAGAGGAGAGGGGAAAGACAGACAGACAGAACAAACAAAAGACTGACTGGCTGTGTGCTGGCTGAATTCTCTGAGGGAGACTACTCAGTATTAACTGAACAGAGCCAGAGAGAACGCTTCTGCCATTGGCCCTCACACTGAGTACAAGTGTAGAAGAAGAAAATGTAGGTATGCCACTTAAACCAGCTGCATTACTTACTGTTTCATTGCTTCAAGGGAACATGGCCAAGGTAACTTAAAGAAGAAAACATTTAATTGAAGGTTTACTTAGTGTTCAGGGGGTTAGTCCATGATCATCAGGGTGGGGGAACATGGTGATAGGCAGGCAGTCGTGGAGCTGGAACTGGAGCTGAGGGCTTTGGTTTTTCTCTCTTTTTACTCAAAATACCCAGAAACCTTAGTTTTGTTTCAAAACCAAGAAAGTCTACTAAAGTACTTTTCTAATCCTGAAAAGGAACCTCACTGATAGAATCTAACATATGTGAGATGCTGGGATTGATTTTCACCATCAAAAAAAAAAAAAAAAACCTAAAAACAGAATAAACACACACACACACACACAACACACTCCAAGTCATTTCCTGAGTTGAGTAGTAACTGTCCTAGAGAGGTAGTTCTTAAGAGTTGGCAAAAATAAAAATCACCTGGGATGCTTATTCAAGATCTAATAATTCAGGCTGTAGAGATGGCTCAGTGGTTAAGCGCACTTAGTCTTGAGTACCAGAGTTCCATTCCCTGCACCCACACCAGGCTGCTTACAACTCCAGCTCCAGGGGTATCTAAGGTCTCTAGCCCTTTCAAGCAGTGGCACTCATAAGTATACACACACACACACACACACACACACACACACACACACACACGATAGTTAAAATACAAATTTTAATATAATATATAATATACAATATATAATATGATATACAATGTATAATGTACGATGTACCATATAGTATACAATATATAAATATAATTAGTATATCCTATCCAATATATGTTATACAATGTATGATGTACTATATAATACAGCATTCCATTCCATTTACCATCCCTTTCCCAAGATTTTACATTTTATAAGCTCTCTGAGGGGTTCTGGTGGGTAACCCATAGACCATACTTTAAGCATCTTAGAGTAATACAAAAACAGGTAGCTTTCACAAGGATTTTTTTCCCTCTGTGACATAGTATTAACTTGGATTAATGGAATTGTTTAAAGGTTGCTCTTGCCTATAGTTTAAGATTTTATATAGTTTCTTCCTTATAAAGAAACTAAGAAGGATTAAGGGATTTTTGAAATCATAAATGATAATCCTAATAGCCCAAATTTGTCATTGCTAATGATATGGTTTCAAAGCACACTACAGGGGACAGATCTTCCTTCCCAAAGGGAAAAGGCTCACACACTTGCCTTATTTAAACTGAGTAAATAAGATAGTTTTCGCATATGAAAAGGCTACACAATCATAAGACAGACTAAAGATTTTTCTCTAGGTTGGAAAAAAATAGTTTCTATATTTGTCCTTGGATCTGTCAACAGCTCTTTGTTGCTTTGTACATGTTTAGGAGAGTCTTATATCTGTCTCAGGTTGGAGCATACCGTTATTATTATCCAGCATAACCAGATGACATATGAATCAGTTTTAGAGACAGAAGAGGAAGATAGTCATCTATGAGAAAAACAAGACAGAAGATGATTTGAGAGTTTTAAAACTATCATCAAACCACTTGGCTTCTCCACCCCCACCTGCATCCCACCATCCCCAGAAGGAAAGAAGAAGAAAGAAAAAAAAAAAAAAAAAAAAAAAAAAAAAAAAAAAAAAAAGCTTCAAACTAGAGCAATACTTTCTTTTCCAAGATAAGTGAAATTTTAATCTGGAAAAACAAAATGTACATGAGTTTAGAAATGAAAATCCATATCCTCTAAGTTCAATTGTAATTTGCCAAACTTAAGAAATTGCTTCTCAAACTTGTGAATTAAATATTCAAGCAAAATTGCATTTTAAAACAACCAGACAAATCAACTATTCATGGTAGCAGGCAAATATTTATACAATAATTTGTCTTTGTATAATGTTTTAAACTACACCTTAAGATGAAATGGACAACTCTTACATCGAGACAAACTTGTATAGATGTTGAAAAACTAGGAAAGTATTGATAGGTTTAAGACTTCGTTTGTTTTTATGCAGAATCCCATGTAGACCTGGGCCATGTAGACCTAGTTAGCCTAGAACTCACGAGTTCCTCTGGCCCTTGTGGCCTGGGTGCTAGGATTAAAGGCATGTGCCCCATGCCTTCAAGCAAATCTTCACAAAGCATTTGATTTCATAGTAGTGGTCTGAATTTGGCTTGCCTTCTCAAAACTCACGCTGGAGGTTGATTATCTTGGGAACTTAGAAGTTAGACACTCAGTCTCCCCATGTCTTTATAGATGAGGCCTTGAGATGGGATGGGGAAGGGATGAGTTCATCAGGAGGGATCCCCAGTGATGAATTCCTATGGCTTTATGAGATCTGAAGCAACACATGTTCCTGAATGCCCCCATCAGTTAGAGGGATGCCCTGTACCACCTCAGGAGTCTTTTGGAATGCTGTCACCATATGCAGCCTTTTACCTTGCATCTCTAGAACAATGGACAAAAATAAGCCTTTTGTTATAAAACAGACTCTTTCTTGCTATTACAGTATTAGTAACAGAAGATGGACTAATACAATATTTAAATTTCATAGAAGTGGTAGCTCTCACTGAGTAAGCTCATGGTATAGACAACATTACCAACATTAAGCTTTTACCACTACTGTGAGGCAAACAAGCTCAAAGCAAACTTTTCATCCTGCTTTTACATGGTTTTTCCCCTCTGTAAATAAGCCTACTCTATTATCTCTGTTGACATGCTCGAACATGCTTTAGTCCTAAGGCTAAGGAGTCTAAGCTCAAGGTGTGACTCTAGGTATAAAAACAACTAGGTACTTCAGGTGAGGGATGTGTTTAGTAAATACATGACGTATTAATTTTCTTAGTAGCAGTATCCATTAAATACATATATGAGACTAGTTCTCTTACTCAGAAGGACAAACTCTCTTCTAACAAGAGTCCCATTTAAATTGACAATCTAAATTTGCTTTCGAAAGGGGTCTATTGCAAAGAAGAGAATCATTTAACAATCAATAAATATTCATAGAATTCCATTTATGATAAAGATTCTGAAAAAAAGAACCAGTGCCCTGACCTCAGCGGATTTCCTTTTCACGCAGACCATCTGTTTACAATTTGCCTTTAACTCCAAATCCACCCTTTCTGCCATTTGTTTTGTATGTGTATATGTTGATGGACATATGTGCCATGTTATGTCTTCCTCAGTCACTTCTCTACCTCCCCAACCCTTTTTTTAGAGAGAGAGAGGGTCTCTCACTGAACCTGGAACTTTCTGTTTTGGCCAGACTATCTGGTCAGTCAGTTCTCAGGATCTTCCTGCTTCTGCCCTCTAATTCTGGGGTTACAGGTATATGTCCAGGATCAGATGAGATCGGGCATGTTCAGAGTGGTATGGCCCTAGACTGTTACGGGCATACTTACCTTTTTTTTTTTTTTTTTTTTTAATGTGAGTGATGGAGACCCAGACTTAGGTCTTCATGGTTGTCAGTGTTAAGATCAAGAAATGTCCTACTCTGTCTCACTCATTATTATGTAAAATAGTGGGTTTTTCCAGACGTGCTTTGCCTTGAGAGACTAACTTACAAGCAGCTTTCGATTCAATTGTGAGGGTGGAGAATGATTGTTTCCTAGGGTGGACCAACAAACACTCCTATCTAGCCAGTACCACCCACATAGCACTGACTGATAATGACTAATTCTTGAGCGTAAAAATGATATGGTTCTTTACCTGTTAGGCTAAGTTAGGAGCACATGGGTGTATTAAAATCATGTCAAGAAAAACCATGCCCATGGACTTATCAGATGTTCTAGATGGAGGAAAGGGTGTTACTCCTTCACCTGGGCCTATAAAGGCCTGGACACCCAGAACGGTGATACCTCATACCTTCCTGTTATCTGATACCTGGTATATGGCTTAAGGACCAACAGACAGAGAATTCTGGACAATCCCTGGAACTTCAGCTCAGTCAGCTTGGTCACCCATTGTTGACGACACTTGCTCGACTGCTATCTGCCTGTCTGCCTGCAAACCTTTCTGGACCTGGATCTTCTATTTCTGTTCCAACCCAGAGTCCCAAAGGACTCTGTCCTTTCACATTGAAACCAAACTCAAATGTACCTTCTCTGTCAATCCTGATTCTCTCAGCCCACTCAGAACCCTCTCAGATTCTGCTGTAGCCTCTTTAACCTGTACTTGTATCTGTAAACTAGATAGATAGATAGATAGATAGATAGATAGATAGATAGATGGATGGATGGATGGATGGATGGATGGATGGATGGATGGATAGATAGATAGATAGATAGATAGATAGATAGATAGATAGATAGATAGATAGATAGACAGATGGATGTAGATTTACCGTGTAATATGTGGTATGAGTTAATATTAGTAATTAAGACTGAAATACAGGGACTGGAAACATGGCTCAGCAGTTAAGAGAACTTGCTGCTCATCTAGAGAACCCAAATTCAATTCCCAGCACTCACATGGTGGCTCACAACTGACTCTAATTCCAGTTCCAGAGGATCCAGACATACATGTAGGCAAAATACCTATACACTCTTTATTAAAAAAAAAGGAATAAAAGATCTGAATTTGCCTCAGCTAGTTCCAGGGTAGTGGGGATTATCTGGTAACTTGCTGCTACTGAAATGCCTTCACCATGTGAATTTATTGAATATATTTAATGACAAACATGTTTATTTAATAAATTCTGACATTGTGGAAGGACATGAGCATGTGTCTATGTTTTTGACATAGCATTGCCATAATCACAACACAAAGCAAGCACTTTGCCCACTTGGCCATCTACCTAGTCCCAAGCATTTCATGGGACTCTTCTTTGGAAAGCCAGTGCCAGTGGATGCTCAACTAATTAAAGAGTGTTTGGGATGAAGAACAAAAGACAGGTCTTGCTTCCCGTTGGGATGACGAGCAGCATAGTTCCATAGTTCATAGCTAAAATTCTCTGTTTATTTAGTCCCTTGACTTCTGTGATCCTGCAGACCATTACCACTTTTTCTACCTATCTCCACTTGCTCTTTCTGGCTTCTGTTTTTTGTTTTTTGTTTTTTGTTTTTTGTTTTTTGTTTTTTGTTTTTTGTTTTTTTTTTTTTACATCTGTATGACTAGTGCCTTAGACTTGACTGTCTGAAATAATTTATCTTGGATTCTTATTTCTGAAGCCTTAATTTGGAATTTGACAGATAGATTTTTAATCAGGTTGGTTCAAAATGCTTGAGGATTCAAAATATACCCATGTGCGCGCGCACACACACACAGACACACACACAAATGGAGATATAACAAGATGAACAGCTAAGATGAAAGTTACTATAGAGTTCTAAAGAACAATACAGCTAGTTGCTATGGGATACTCAAAGACAAACATCATAGTTTGAAAATGTGCGTTTTTAAACCGTAATCTTCAAAAACAACACTGTGATCAAAGCAGTATAAGTTTCACTCCATATGGGAGAAAGGTAACTGGAGAGGTCCAACTTAGGCTCCCAGGAACCTGTGTTGGTAGTATAGTGGTGGGCATACCCACCTTCCAACTTAGGCTCCTAGATATGTAGTTAACACAGTGTCAGGGCTGGCATTCAACAATCTGTAGTAGTCATCTTCTTCTTTCCACTCGTTCACATTTCTTCAGAAAGTGTGAAGTATTATGGAATGTTGAAGAGTAGGCATCAAATGGAATGGTGCTAGTAGAATGTTCTGGTAGTTATAAAGGAATTCAAGCGGGAAAAATATCAGGTATGCATAGAGTAAGAAACCAGGACTAAAGTCTGTGATGGAAGTTATGAAGATGCAGAAGAAATGTATGCAGGCCAAGTTCAGGATGATTTTAGTGGTTCATACAGAATTTTTAAACAATTTTATGAAGGATCAGGAAAATGAATGGGCAGAGTTAAAAAGCTATTTTAAAAGTAAAAAAGGCTATTAATGGCCTTCAAGTCACTGTAGTTGTCAAAGGTACTTAACTAACACATTAAAACAAAACTAAACAAATGTTAAAACTAAAATAATGTTATGGCTTATTTCCATTACACCAAATGTTCTAGGGCATTTGTGTGTGTGTGTGTGTGTGTGTGTGTGTGTGTGTGTGTGTGTGTGTGTGTGTTGTGATAAAACACTGACCAGAAGCGACTTGGAGAGGAAAGGGTTTATTTGTCGTATGTGTTCTGATCACAGTTCATCAGTGGGTGCAAAACCACAATCAGAGCAGGAACCTAGAGGCAGGAACTGAAGCAGAGACAATGGGGAAATAGAAATGGCTGCCTTCTATGGCTTGCTCAGCCTGCTTTCTTACATAGCCCATGCCCAGCTGCCCATCTTCTATGTGGATGGCACAACCTACAGTGGGCCTTCCACATGGATCATTACTCAAGAAGATTCCACCACAGACTTGCCTATGAGCCAATCTGATTAAGGCATTTTCTCAGTTGAGTTTCCCTCTTCCTACACTGTCCTAGTTGTGTCAAATTGACAGAAGAGAGGGGGAGGGAGGGAGGGGGAGGGAGGAAGGGAGAGAGAGAGAGAGAGAGAGAGAGAGAGAGAGAGAGAGAGAGAGAGAGAGAGCCCTAATCCACACACCAAGTGATAAGAAAAGAAAAGGAAAAAACACTTTATCAAGAATGAGACTAATTATTCTCCCAAAGAAAAACAAATTTATTTGTTCTTTGCTTTCATCCCAAGACAATGTCCAGGTCTATGAAAGATCAACTAACTATTCTTTCTGAAAGGTTTGACTAATACACCTTTAAAAGATGTAAGGAAGAGATAGCAATATTTATTTGACAAGCCAGCAACACTAAAAAGAGAGATTTTGATCAAGTGGGCCTCCAATTAGCCGCCAGTGTTCTGTTATATTCTGCTACAGACCTGTAATTGAAACAATTGGGTTCAGACATGTCATGCAGGAGATCTTTTTGGGAGCGACAGTAGACATTCAACTGTCATTTATAACTTTGTTTCCATGGCAAAATGCCGTTGCAACTTCCAAACAGCAGACCTTGAAACAACTTTTGGACTACAACTTGCAACTTGGGGAAGCCCTGTACTTTGAATATAGATTTTCTATTAAACCAGTGCTTTAACAGCACTGAATCTCAGAAGATTTCAGATCAGTTAGTTTATTTCTTTCAAATCCAATACTTCATTTTAGAATAAGAGATTTTTTTTAAAGTATCTTATTTGGTATGAACAAGAGGCAAATCCAAAATTTTTTGCCATCAAAGACCTGAGGAAAAAGGGTAATTTTTGTACATTCTGTGTACAATAATTAAAACATGTTTGAGTAGTTGTTTCAGTCTCCACAATGAAAAGTAAGGAAAAGTCAAGAATTGAGTGACTAACCTGGAAATGCCAGCCCGATATTCTTCCTTCATGATAACATTTGGAAACTGTAAGGAATGCCTTTTATCTGTAGACTGGAATGGTAAAGATTGTTTTAGTAACTTTCTAGTGCACAGAACATAAAAAGTTGCAGCCTCATAATAACTTATGTGAAGAAAACTGGTCTCTTTTCCAAGGAATGAAATGATCTTACTGATCAAGAAAAGGCTAGGAAACAGGTAACTGGATTTCTAGTTCATTTTACTGTTCAAGTAATTTCTTACTTCCATTTAAATAATAGAGCATTTGTAATAGATATGGAATATCTAAGAAATATCTCTCCTCAATCAGCGCTTATTCTCTAAAGATGTTAATTATTCTCATTAAATTCAGAACTGATACTCTGAAGACACTATATCACTAAAGTTCTGGATAGCCAATAGCAAGACACACTAATAAACAGTGGTATTTTTAATGGAAGCTCATGTGTCATTTTACCCTGGGATTTTTTTGTTTGTTTGTTTGCTTATTTTATGAACCAGATTATTTCTGGTCCATTTGTTGTATGACAGACAGCAATGATATCATCAATACATTAAAGAAAATTTCAAAATCTTAAAAGCATTTGCTAGTATCATATGCCTGACAAGTTGGAAGTGTTAGGTTTATTTAGAGTCCAGCAGGTCCTTTCTTTTATACTGTACCTTTCAAACTCCTCACTGTGCCATTCTTCCTGATGCTAAAGGTGTCAGACTGAGGTTCAAGACTTCCTGGATGACTGATTCCTCATTCAAAAGACCTTCTTCTAGGCCAGGTATGCCTGCAGCCATTCATTCCAATAGAATTTTAATTTCCATAATTTCTCTCCCCAACCCAGTGGGTTATTTGAAAATATTTTTTTTTCTTATCAAACATTTTTAAAGCACATTTTATTATATTTTAGTAGAAGAATGTATAAAGAAAGGTATATAACTTGCTTCTTTTTTGTTCCTTTTTTTTTTTTTTTTTTAAAAACACTTTATTGTGAAGGCTTCCTATACAAAAAGTTGAACAAGTTTTGTGTATATAATGTAGTGAATTTGAGGAAAGGATACACTTGAAAGACCCTCATTACAGCGTATGTTGTAAAACTATTTTTTCACTCTGAAGGACTCACTTTTTTCCCTCCTTGAATTCTAACTTCTAAAAAATTTCAGGCAGAGAACATGTTTTATAGAATAGCTTCTTTTTTGATATTGTTAAACTCTCTGTTATGACAATATGTGGTCACCTACAACTTTGTACCTGAAAGACTGTATTTCCCTCTTCCTGCAAAACTCTCCAGATCTGTGGAACTTGTTAATGGTTAACTTTTTATTTTTCTTATTAATCACTTTATGTTTCGGTTCTGAGTTTTAAACATAAATTTCCACTGAGGTTATCAGTTTGTCTTCATAGTAATTTAGTTACAGATTGCTTTACATCTTTGGGGACTATATTTTTAAATACTTACACGTTCAAGATTTTATAATTTGCATCCCTGGGATGAAATCAATTTGGTCTTAATTTATGATTTTCTTAATGTGTTTTAGAACTCAGTTTTCAACTTTTTGTTGGGAAAAAAGACTTTGGTCTCTAGACTTGTTTGTTTTGTATCTTTATCTGGTTTGGTGTCAAGGTGACACTGGCTTCACAGAATGAGTTTGGTAGTGTCCCTCCCTCTCTACTGGGAGCAAGTGCTGGCTGGCTCCTGCTTAAAAATACAATAGAGTGCAGAAGAGAGCCTCACAGTTCTAAGCCTCCTCCTTTTTGTTTCCAGGAGAATTTTAGTGACTTCTCAGTCTCATTGCCTGCCATGGGGTTATTTTAATTGTTTATGCCTTCTGGATTTAATTTTGGTCATTTTTGGTTATTAGAAATTTGTATTTCTCCTAGGTTTTCCAGATTTTTAAAATAGGCTTTTAAATAAGTCCCTAATGATTGAAGATTGTTGTTCTCATATATAATTTTGTTGATCTCTCTCTCCCTCCCCGTCTCTGTCTTTCTCTCTTCCCCCTCCTTCCTCCCCCCCCCCACCAGTATATTATCTAGGAGTCTGTTAGTCTTGTTCCCTTTTTCAAAAAGAACAGCCTCTTTGCCTGACTCCATGTGTGGCTCCTGTCCCTGTGTCTCACTAATTTTCCCCAATCTCTAATTCTTGCTATCTATAGCATTCAGGTTTATATCCCCAACCCCAGGTCTTTAGGTGTGTCATCACATTATTTGTTTGAGATCCCTCTGACCTTAAAAAAAAAAAACCAAATATCCACAGATTTTCCTGTTATAACTGCCTCAGCTGCGTCCCAATGGTTCTAGTAGGCTGTTCTAAGATTTTAGTTTGATTCCAGGGCTTTTACATTTTTCTCATGATTTCTTCGAAGATCATTGTTCATTCAAAGGCATAGAGTTCAATGCTCAAGCATTTGTGTGGTTTGTGAAGGTTCTCTTGCTATGATTTCGACTTTATTTTACTGTGGGCTGATAATCAAAGGAGGACTCCATTCCTTTATTTCCTTGTATGTACTCCCTATCTGTTGGGTGGACGCCTCTGTAGACACCTGTTAAACTTGATTGATCTATGGGATAATTTAGCCCTGAAGTTTCCTTGATGACTTTTACTTTGGAAAATATGTGGGTGAGGTATTCAAGGTTCCTGCTGTGGTAGCTGGACATCTGTGATGTTTTAGTGTTTGTTCTGTGCAGTTGGGAGCTTGCATATCTGGTGCATAAATATTTACAGTTGTTGTATCATCTTGGAGAATGGTACCCTATTTAGCCCTCTTTTTTTTTCTAACCAGTTTTGTTCTGAAGTCTACTTTATCAGATATGAGACTTGCTATCCCAGATATAGCATTCATTTGCTGTTGGTAGGTTGATTTCCAGCCTTGGCTTTTAGATGTTGTCTTTTTTAGTTACATATGTATCTTGAAGACATATTTTAAAAAAAATTATAAGACAAGTCTTACTATGAAGGCCTGGAAGTCACTATTTATTCCCAGTTTACCTTGAACTCTCAGAGATCCACCTGAATTCTAAGTGCTGGAATTAAAAGTGTGCAACCCTGGCCTGGATTTTGTTTTTTAATCCAGTCGGCTAGTGTGCATCTTTTAATTGGTAAGTTAAGTCCAGGGATTTACTGTTGCCTATGATTTTGTTGGTTGCTGGTCTAGCTGGTTGGGTTACTGGTAGTTCTTTTCTTCCTCCAGTTGTTTGTATGAAATTCCCTATTGGATATGATTGATTTCTTACTTACCCTCCGTGTTACTTTGTTCCTCGCATGAAATGGGTTCATTTCTGTCTTCTTGTGGGTAAAATGCTTTCTTCACCCTCTCTGCAGAGTATTTTCTGAACTGCTAGCTTTCATTATCAGGAGTGGCCTTAGAATATATTTGTCTTGAGATATTTTTCTTTGCATCAATTTTAAGAAAGATTTCCTGGGTATAGCAGTCTGGGTTGACAGTTACCTTCATGCATCCTTGGAATATATCCTTCCTTGATTTTCTGTTTTGGGGAGTTGCTCACAAAATTTCAAAAAAAAAAAAAAAAAAAAAAAAAAAAGCATCACTATTCTGATGTTTCTGCCTTTGTATATGAGTCAATATTTTTCTTTTACAATTTTTAGTGTTCTTTGATTTACATTTTTAAAATTAGTACATTTCCTTGTTTATTTCCTGCATGTGTGTGACAGTATGTGTGGGCATGAACTTGCCATAAAGCATGTGTGGGGGTCGGAAGATGATGTGTGAGAATCAATTCTCTCCTACCATGTAGGTCTTGTAGATACTACTCAGGTGGTCAGGATTGGGGACAAGTGCATTTGCCAGCTGAACCATCTTGCTGACCCTCATTTTTGATATCTTGACCATGTCACAATGCAGAGTTCTTCTCTAGTTATGCCTCTTTGGGGCAATAAATGCCTGTATGTTTGAATTTATTGAGGCTTGGAATTTCTCAGCTATAATTTCATTGAATAAATTTTCTAAGCTTTAAAACTGTTTCTTAGCACCTTCTATCCAATGCATTCTTAAGTTTGATCTCTTGAACATATCCTAGAGTTTGGGGAATTTTTGTTCATATTTATTAATGTTTTTCTTTAAATGTGTCTGTCTATATTATCATCTTGGCCTCTGTTCTTCTGCTTTGTCCTGTCTGGTAAATTTCTTTTGTGGTTTTCTTTTTATTTGATTAGTTGTTTCTTTCATTTCCAGAATTTCTGTTTGGTTTATCTTTGGAATGCTAATATCTTTTTTCCCTTCATTTTTAAAATTTTCATTTTGCATTTAGATATTTACTCTGTGCACACATGTGCATATATGTGTTTGGGAATGCACATGCCATAATGAAGCATGTGAAAATCAAAAGAATTGGTTCTCTCCTTCTGCTACATGGCTTCTTCTATAGATCCAACTCATGTGACCAGCCTTGATGACAAGTTTCTTTATCCACAGAGTTATTTAACCAGCCCCTCTTCCGTGTTTTTTTATATTTTTTCTTCCATATTACTATTCATCTACTTTATTTTCTAATGTAGATCCTGAAGTTGATTTTTGTTATTCATCTCCTCATTTTAGACCTATACATGGCTATCAATTCTTTTTAAAATAGGACCTTCCAACCTTCTCCTGACAGTTCAGATCTACTTATCTTTGTTTCCTAGTATTAAGAAGTCACCAGCTAGGGGCTGGGGAGATGGCTCAGAGGTTAAGAAGTTACCAGCTTGTAGGAATGCTATAATGAAATGCTGTCTCATGATTTTTGTGTTCCTTTGTGTCTGTCGAAATGTATGTTCATATTTTTGGTTTATATTTCTTCCCCTGTCCCTCTAATTTTTTTTTTTGGTTGTTTAGTTTTGTTTGTAAGTTCTTCTGATGAGTTGCCTTCACTTGGGTTTATGTTCAGGGGTAAGCCAGCTGCAGGAACAGTTGTAATGGTATGATAGTAGTCTTGGTGTTAACTGTAGGTGAAGGCACTCTGTTCCCATGAGGCTCAGAGAGAATGTCACTGGGTGTTGCGGCCCTATGCTTGGGGGCCAGAAATATTGAGAACTGCACTACCCCACGTTTGGGGGCCAAAATGTCTCAGACCGTTCTGTCAGTGTTGGGACCCGCACTGCTAAAAGCCTTGGGGGCTAAACTGTTAGAGCCAGCACTGCCCCAAGCTGCTCCAGTCTGCAGGTCGGGGTTCAGCAAGAGAGAGAGTGAGGATGGACTCAAAGAATGGAGACCAGACAGAGTGAGATTCAATCCCGTTTATTCTTCAGTCTCTCTCTTCTCTCCAAGTCCCTAGTTCCTAGTCCCTAGTGCCTCCAAGTGCTAAGTGCCTAATGTCTAATTCCAGGTTCTTCCTCTAAGTGCCAAGTGCCTAATACCTAATGATAATTCTTCTTCCTAGTTCTCTAGTCCAAGTGTCTTCTTCCTCAATGCCTAATTCCTACTCCAAGTTGTACTCTAAATTGTACTCTCTAACCTAATTCCTAGTTCCAGGTTGTACCTCCGAGTGCCTAATAATCTGTTGCTTTCTTCTGTCTGCCCCTCGCCTTTTATATGTCTCACTTCTAAGCCATGCCTCTAAGTCACGCCTTTAAGTCATGCCCTTAGGCCTTGTCTCTAAATCTGATCTCTAAGTCACGCCCTTAAGTCTCCACTCTAAATCACAGCTTTAAGTCTCACATACCCAAGGGAAGATCCTGGGTATCTAAAGCAGGATGTTATCAGAGTGTGCTCAGCTGTTGTAGGCTGATGTAATCAAATCTCTTGTCAGGGTATATGGCTCAAGATGGCTGCAAGGATGATAGCCACCTTCTGTCAGCTCCCCACAACTGGGATACTGATTTGGAAAATTTAGTTGATACTGTAGTGGTGCTCTACCTGTGGGTTTCAACCCCTTTGGGGTTGACTGACCCATTCACAGGGGTTGCCTAAGACCATGAGAAAACACAGATATTTATACTTTGCAGTTCACTAACAGTAGCAACATTATAATTATGAAGTAGCAACAAAATAATTTTACGGTTAGGGGACACCACAATATGAGGAACCATATTAAAGGGTCGCAACATTAGGAAGGTTTAGAACCACTGGTTTATAGGGGTTTGTTGTTGTTTTAAGGTAAGAGTATCAATATTTTAGTAGTGAACTAAGGACAACATATGAAAAGAGGAAAGAAAGGGGAAAATGTTTAAGAAACTATATGGATAGAGGTACGCAGAGAAATAGAAAAAGTATTTTATACTAGATTTTGAGAAAGGAGTGGCAGATATAAAAGCCTTTTACAACACAAGTGAATAATTAAGGTATAAATACTAATATTTAAGTAAATACAAACATGAAAATTAAAGATTAATATAATACAAATAAAAATGGACAATACAATGAGATAAAGGATATTACATTTCCAGTCTAATCTGGTTTTTTTTCCTGTTTGGGGCGGTATGATTTTTCCTACCTGATCCTTTTATTGTCTTTTATTATTTATTTTGAAAGTCCAGATTTTATAAACAGGGAGAAGGGTTTCTAGTTTCAGTAATCCAAAGCAGTAAGCATGTCCTTCCAGGATGTTTCTGTGGTCAAAAACCACTTCCTGCCCATTTTCTCATGCCTGATTTCCCCAGGTTGCAAACTACATCTCTATCTCATGCTTTTCAAACAAGTCTTGCCAGAGCTCTCTATGTCTGGAGCTCCAAGGAAGAGCATGGAAGGCTGGCTAACCTGTGTTTACCTTTATCAATGTGTCCTGAAGTACAGCAAGCTCCCTACAAACTTCCTGTAATCCATCTCTACCATTCCTCATTGCTATGGGCCATGGCGGGGTAAGGAGAGTTGAGAATCAGAGGGAGGGCCATGGGAAGACTGAGTGTCTGTAGATTCTGTTAGCACATTCTTGGCTACATTCTCCATAGCCTGGGTTGCTTGGGGTATCTGTGGCTCCATGTTCCACCTTCTTCTGCTCTTTGCAGTTTCCATATATTTTGATCCCTTGTTTCTTTTACGGAGTTTGGTTCCCAAGTTCAGAACTCTGTGCTTCTCCAAGCAATGGTGGGTTGTGGGAAAGGGTGGGTGTTGCAAATCCTTCAACTTCCGGCTCCCACATCGCTTTTCTGGCTCTGTGTCTGCAGCTCATTATGCTTCTCCCTTCCTCTGTAGCGTTCTGAATTAAGAGTTGGATTGACTTGCTAGAGACTGAACGGTCTCTCCCCCAACTCTCAGAGCATACTGGCCTGGTGGCTCCCAGCTCCGTGAGTAGCTTGGTGTGAGTGGGAGGAACTGCCTGGCTTCTTTACAGAGAAAACCTCATCTTTTTTTCCCTCTGTAGCTCTTTCTCTTCTGTTGGTGGCCTTTTAACCTTGACTTTCTTCCAATCACATGTCTCTATTAGCTGTGTTTTAAGATAAGTGCTGTACACTTTTGCATTTTACCTTATTCATTTGAAAAATTATTATTGGAATTGAGTGCATAGGTTTTATTAGAATGCCAAGGAATCCTTACCACATAAAACCAATACAATATGTCATCCCTGAGACTTCAGGATCCCTGTACCATTCTACCCACATCTGGATCCTCAAGTCAGAATTAACTTCAGAGGATGGAAACTAAGACCACACTGAGGGACTAAGGATCTTCCAAAGAGCTGGCTGTCTCCATAACTAAGAAATATAGTTTGGTTGCATTTATGTAGAAGTCTAGCTAAGCTGAAGCAAGACAGTAAAAAAAGATGTTGTGAGGACACTGGATATGATCTCTTTGGCTCGTTCTTTCTTACACCAGGGCTAGACTCTAGTTCTCAAACTTTGGTGAACTTTGACAGATTTTGTGTGTTTGTTGTGAAATACTCATTTGGCTGAGTCAGCATTATTGGAAATACTGTGCTTGGGATGCCCATAATATGGAGACCAACCTCAAGGATCTGGACTACGATGGTAGCACCTTTGCAGTATTTTTAAGGGACCTGTCAGTAACTGAGATACATGGTATTTTACTGTCCTTCAATATGAAATATCCAGTTGTTTCATCTTCCTGGTACATTTTTGGATTATCTCAATGCAATAGGTATACTTGGTACTGTGTTTAAATTATTTGTTCAAACCTGTATGTGACTATACTGAGACCCTTGAAAGTAAGAGCTATTTTTAGTCATCAAAAAAATTTTTTTTACTTTATCACATTTTAGACATTTGTCTTTTCATTAAGAATTCTCATAGACTTTTTCCTTAAAAAATATGTAATAGGTTCAGACTTATTTAGTTCATGCTTCCTTTACAAATACATACATTTACATCTATAAAGACTTCTTGTTAATAATTGGGGCTGAGATAATTATCTAACTAATGTTCATTCTCTTCTTCATACATACAAATAAAAAAGAAAAGAAACAAATCAAACATCTGAAACAAAAACCTGTGTCTCCAAGTCTTTCATAAGGATAAGGACAACTATGTTAGCCCATTCTGAACTATGATAGGAATTACTGGATAGGACTTCCAAGAAACCCCTTTATAAGGAAGGTGGGTTTAGGTGGGTTAAACAGAGTCCCTTCACCTCTTCCCTATCCTTCTTGCTATCACAACAAGATATGTGTTGAGAGATGGAACAGTGCTGCATTATTGGGGATACTGCATTACAACTTTTTTTTCAGGAAGAGAGTTATGTTAACATAACTCCTTGAAGTGGCATAACAGGGTCTTGGGGGACACTTAGGGAAAACAAAATATAAGAAAGAAAGCTTTTCCTAGAAGTACTTATAATGTAGCTTAGGAAAACAAGTCTATTCAGGCAGCAAGGTGACCACCCAGACTTCTGTCCACACAAAGAGTAAATGTACCAGAGGATTTGAAGATGGGAGATGGATACTGTAGATTAGCATGAGCCACCTAAGATGCTCCTGGAAAGGGTGATTTCCCTTTGGTCCTAACAAGGGAAATGTTTTCCCTGCTTCTATGGAATTTATTAGAACTTCTTTACCATCTCATGGTGGGGCACCACAGCCTGATACTATTACTGATGCTATGATATGCTTACAGACAGGAGCCTAGTATGACTGTCCTCTGAGAGACCCTACCAGCAGCTGACTGAGACAGACACAGATACTTACACCCAACCATTGGATTGAAGTCAAGGACCCCTGTGGTTGAATTAAAGGAAGGATTGAAGGAGCTGAAGGTGAGGGCTACCCCATAGGAAGACCAGCAGTCTCAACTAACTCAGAGAGCCCCCAGATACACAGCAGAGGACTGCCTGGTCTGGCCTCAGTGGGAGAATATGTGCCTAATCCTGGACAGACTTGATGCACCAGGGATGGGGTAGGCCTGGTGGGTGGGAAACACCTTCTCAGAGTCAAGGGGGAGGATGAATGGGATGAAGAACTGTGGGAGGAGGTACCGGGAGGGGGTTAATGACTGGAATATAAATAAATGAAATAATTTTAATATATATAACAAGAAATGACTAAGAACAACAATAAAGCTGCAGGGCAGTCTTTTTCAGCTTCAAAAAATATGGAAAAAAAGAATACAAAATATTATTGAAAAATATGGTCATTCTTAAAGGATATAAAAGGGCCCAGGAATTTTACCAAATATTGTATGTGGTTCAGGACAACTATGGACCAATTATTTTTTTTATTACCATCTCATGGTGGGGCACCACAGCCTGATACTATTACTGATGCTATGATATGCTTACAGACAGGAGCCTAGTATGACTGTCCTCTGAGAGACCCTACCAGCAGCTGACTGAGACAGACACAGATACTTACACCCAACCATTTGGAACTCAAACAGGGCAGGAAGCTGGAGGAAGGAGCTGATGCAGAGGCCATGGAGGAGTGCTGCTTACTGGCTTTCTCATCATGGCTTGCTCAGCCTGCTTTCTTAAGAACCTAAGACCACCAGCCCAGGATGGGCACCACCCACAGGAAATTACACCCCTTGTTTTGATGGTCACCATACTTTAACCCTGGATGGGTGAGGGACTCCTCTGGCCAGGTAGGAAACAGATCCTAGTAGGTAGTTACTCTATTTAAAACTCTTTGAAGAAGAAAGGTATTGTTTAAGTATTAGGCATTGTTGTGAACATCCTGCCTTTTAGAAGCTCAAAGGAAAAGACAAAAGATCTGTCTTTATTAGTATTTCAAAGCAGACTGGAAAGGATGAATTATTCTCAAACTGTCTGTCATAAGTTTGCTTTCTATTGCTGTGACCATCACCATGACCAAGAGCAACTTGAAGAGGAGAGGGTTTATTTCATATTATACTGTCCATCGTGGAGATCCCAGCAAGCAGTGTTTATCCATGGCCTAACTAGTCTTTCCTTTAGCCTACACTCCTACATGTGGTTTTGGTCAAATTTGGGCAAGAAGAGAGATATGAACACAACCTTTAATTTTTATTTTAGTTAATAGTAATACCTTAACAACAGGTTTTCCAGGTGTTAGCTAGATTTTTTTTTATTGCTGTGATAAAACACCATAACTAAAAACATCTTGGGGAGAAAATGGATTATTTCATCTTACAGTTTATAGTCCATCACTGAGAAAACTCAGGAGAGGAACTCAAACAGGGCAGGAAGCTGGAGGAAGGAGCTGATGCAGAGGCCATGGAGGAGTGCTGCTTACTGGCTTTCTCATCATGGCTTGCTCAGCCTGCTTTCTTAAGAACCTAAGACCACCAGCCCAGGATGGGCACCACCCACAGGAAATTACACCACAGGCTTGCCCATGAGCCAGGCCAGTGAGGAATTTTCTCAGTTGAGGTTCCCTCTTCCAAAACAGCTTGGCTTGTGTCAAGTTGACATAAAACTAGCCAGCATAGCCTGCATGTTTGCTTGTGCACAAATTAGCTTACCTTCGAAAATAAGGCTTAAATTATCCTGATAATCAGTGCTACCTGCCCCTGAAATAAAAGGGTTGTACAAAAACACGGCCTTTAAGTTTGGGAGCTATGAAACACTGTGCCAACTCTTTGAACTGTGAGGGTCATCAAATGACTGTAGGGGTTGATTATTGAGAACTTATTTACCCCTTTCCAGAGAATCAGCAGCAGTCATAACACAGTTAAATGAATAGAATTATCAGTCTTTGAGTAAAGTCAGTTTTATGACTTGCTGTTTATTGGGACTCAGCCAACTCACAAAGCTATTCCACTTCCTCACTTAGAATTCCAATGTCATCCAGCCTGAGGCTGGCCAAAGAGCTCATGATTTGATATAATTGGCATATTGAGGGGTACAAATTGAATTTCCAAACGATTTTAAGAATTTGCAAATAACAACTTGGAATATCTTTCATGATGATTGAAAAAGGAGCGTGTCTACACAGATTAAAGACTCGACTTAGATCATCATCAATTTATACTGGATAATTAGAGGATATAATTTTTGGCCCAGTGGGATGTGTTTTGAATTCAATACCAGTTATTTTTAGTAGAAGGTAAGGTCTGAATATTTCAGATGAAATTGTACTATGTTAGTTTACCCATTCTAAAGCAAGGGACCTCGTTCTTTTTCTGGTATTGCCTACTAGACATATGGTGTGATAAATTAAAATTTAGAATGTTATAAATTAAAAATAGGAAATCTCATCTTTAATGACTTGAAGAATTAAAAGTCTGTCAACCTATGGTAAGTCAGAGTGCTGTTTTGTCTCTATGTACATAATAAAGTTTATAAAGACCAAACTTCTTGCTTTATTACAAAGACAAAGTTACAACTTTGTAGTCAAAATCAACTACTGTATTCTCAATGCATGAGGTAAAAAAAAGTATAAATTTAAATTATAAGCCTGTATTCATTGTAGGTAAGTCTTCTACAATTTTAACAGAAGCCTCAAATCAAGTGTTCTCTGTGTCCCCCAGAAAGAATGATTCAGAACTTGATGAGATCATTTGGGCCACCTAAGAAAGATTGTTACATCATGTTACTGTCACCTGAGTGCTCTATTATAATGCTTAGAACAACCATTTTGAGTCATCAAACTTAGTTTATTGATTACACACTAGAAATCCAGACTATAGAGAAAAGAACAATACTAACAGCCTCTGTGGTGATGTAAGAAGTCCATTCTTAAACTCAGGAGTTAAGACAATGTAATGCAAATAAACACACCATTCATTTTGCCCTCAGACTCTGGCTTCCTCCAGAAATCTCTGAAGAATGACACCTCCATCCCCAAGCTGCTGGCCACACTAACTGCTGTCTGCTTATACTGTTTCTGAATGGGACTTGTCCTCTGCCACAGCTTACTGACTTGACCAAAGAACCACACCTACTATGAAACATTTTAAGGCCAATGACTGGCTGATAGAATGGCTGGGATAGAGACTCTGTTTTTGCTTCAGTTTGCGGCAATACCAGAGGGTCATCCTCATTCATTGAAGACCAACTCCTAAATTGCAGGATCTTTGCCAGAAATGCCTTTTCTCATCCTTTAAATGCCTTAAAGCATTAGGAATGAATAGATGTGTGGGTGGATGACCAGGCAAATGTAAGATGAAGAGAATTCTAAGTTTAAAAAACAAAACAAACAAACAAACAACAAAACCTAGCATTATTGAGCTAAAACTCCTACATTCATGACCAATAAAACCAGTTAAAAACATTGTTTTATAGAAATATTGTTTATAGTTAATAACATTGTTTTATAGAAAGAAAAGGGCAGATATACTCTCAGGTTGACTAAGTCCAAATGATATTTCCCAGATGGCATCTATAATCTTAACTTGTTAATGACCTAAGCCTCTTGCTGTAAGACTTGGCATGTCTTGACTCCATGTAATTACACTACAAGTCACAGCTCAGTGAGAGCAAAGAGACCTACCTTAATGTTACAGGAGTGTGCCAACATTGAGCCATAAGGGCTTCTTTTTGCTCAGAAAGTGTGTTGTAGAAGGTCCCCTCCTCCTGTTGAACACAGGGTTCTGCCTTGTCCTAGAGAACAAAGCTGCAGACTATAGATTGCTTCTGTATCTGGGGCCTAAATGGCTGTAAAATGATTCCATTTCCAGATGAAATAGCAGGCTCAGATTTCTCTTGTACAAAATCTTGGTACATTCCTTTCTTCCCCTTAATCCCACTGGCCAAAATACTCAGGTAAAACATTTCTAGGAATGGTTTGAAATGAGAATAATAAGCATTTCCTTTAACCATATTCTGCTTTTCCAGGAAAAGTACTTTCTTCTTTTATTGGTGCTTATTAAAGAACATTTCAGTCACCTCTTCCTCCAAGTACAAAATATATAAGTATTAAAATTATCTCCATGTATCCATAAAGTACAAATCCATGGGCCTAATCATTTAGCACATGATTGCTTAAAATAGATGTGGATGTAAGTGGGTGTAATATTGAACCAAATAATGACCCCTTTCTAAAGGTTAAAGCATGTTTGTAGCTCTCTCTCAGCTGTAGTCTCACCGTAACCTTTGAGGTGGTCTGCAGTGACATTATTCATTTGAAATGGGACAAGCTATTTTTAAACAGGTACATTTAAAGTCACATTCAATAAATGGATTCTAGACTGAAAATCTATTAACTATTTATATAAAAAAATAGGTGTTTAATTACTGGGAAACATTAGTTACCCTGAAGTGCATTTGATGCATACGGTAGTTAGAAAAAATAGGGAACTTACAGAAAAATTGGAGATGATAGTGACTTACTACCAAAAGCAACTTCCAGTGAAAAGAGCTGTTAATAAGAAAGGATATATCCTTTTGAGCCATGAACAAATATATTATTTAATCCCCAAAAGTTCTTCATTCAACATGATTGAAATGATTTAGGTCAAAGAAAACCTCAGTAATACTCCCATGAAAAATGTATCTTAAACAAAATAGCTTTCTGATGAACTGACAGTACAATTCAAGTCAATAAAAGGACTTAGGAAGTGTGAGCCACCTATCTTACAGAGGATATATTTTAAAGTAGAACTCCTGTTCTGATTTCAGTGTGTACCCACTGTTCCACCAGGCTCCGGTGGATAATTTCAAACTCAGGGTCACCCAGACGGCCCAGGTTAATCTCAGTGAGTCTCAAAACAAGAGAAATAGACACAAACATGGGAGAGAGATTTGCGGTACTCAGAGGGAGGGCAGACAGAGTGGTAATGAAATAGGGCTGTAGACCAGCTAACTATCCTTGGAGTGCCCGTGTGCAGTGGTAAAAATATATAAGTGAATAAAGCACACACACACACACACACATCTAATGAAGCCATTTTGCCCTTGGAGATCATTAGGTACTAGAAACATTTAAGTAAAATAAACAAGTACAATACAAAATAAAATAGCAATGGAAGATTACCTTCTGTCTACTATATGGAGAGAGAGAGAGAGAGAGAGAGAGAGAGAGGGAGAGGGAGAGGGAGAGGGAGAGGGAGAGGGAGAGGGAGAGGGAGAGAGAGAGAGAGAGAGAGAGAGAGAGAGAGAGAGAGAGAGAGAGAGAAAATGCCACACATTCAAATAATTGATAGATTTGAGCTTTAAAGGGAATAAACAATCTACCTTTGACGACTAGAAAATACCACATCTGTATTCTTGTCTCTATAGGGCTAAACTGTGATGGTTGGTGACTGAGGCAGAAAAGAAAGTAAAAAGTATAGTGCACTAATTTGAACAGCTTTGAAAGGCTCTGCGTGACTGGAATCTTTAGCATGCACATCATTTAACTTTAAAATTTAAAGCAAATGAGCAATTAGATGGCTCTGTCCTAGAACCGAACTCTTCATTTGCCAAAGTGCCTCAGTTGTTAGTTATGTGATTGCTGAAAGTGTGCTACTTTAATAACTCGATAGGTCCTTCATTATAATCTACACAAATGCCTTCACTACTTGTTAGTTACTCCTGAAGAACATTTTAATGCTCCGTGTAGCTCCTTACTTTCTTTTTCTGCATGTAATTTGTTGTGTTGGCCAGATGCTATGACTTGAGGAACTGTGGGAATGGATACAGTAATTTCCAAAGATGGAAAGGCATACCTTTTAAGGCAATTGATAATCTATTCTGCTAAGTGGACATAGTGTCAAGATGCCCCCTAAATTTGTATCTCTCTACCCATAAATTGTTCCAGCGCTCAGACCTCCTCAGAAATGCATCCTTTTGGTGGGCTGTAGTTAGTGAAGAGACTCACAACTGCTCAGGGTGTAAAGAATAAGTGCCATGCTTAGAGACATCACTATCACATCCTGCAACCGAGGCTCAGGTTATCAAGGAAGTGGGGGTAGAAAGGCAGTAAGAAGCCAGAGAGCAGGGAGGACCAGACTGAAACAGTGCCTTTGAATGTGACCTAAATCACAGCATCTGTGGTTGCCTACATAAGACTTGTGCAAGATCAACACTCTAGGATGGAAGGGGGAGGGTCTCATGAGGCCCCACTCCTAAATGAGGAGTTATTGACAGCGATGTATGCTGGGGGAGGACAATCAGTTTTCTGTAAAAGTATGGCCACTACTAAGTTGACCATGCCCCGGTGGATGGCTCCCCATTCATTGAGTATATGGACCACACAAATTAAATTCAGCGTGTTATTACAAATGGAAAGCAAAGCCAAATAAAAGACATGAAGTTGGGAGGGGTAGCAAAATTGGGAACAGACCTGAAAAGAATCAGAAGGAGGAATGAGGGTAAATCAAATACCCTGTAAGAAATTCTCAAAGAATTAATAAAATAGCATATTAAAATTAATAACCTTATTCTATTTTTTTTTCTTTAAAACTTTTAATGAACATGTTAATTTCACATATAAATCAGTATGATGTTTCAGCAAACACAGTGCACACTAATCAAATCCAGCCTTTTATCATCACCATCTGTTTCTGGCCTTTACTCATCACTATTCTGTATTCAAGCTGGTTTAAAAGACAAAAACAAAAAGAAAATTGGAGCTTGCTTGTAACTTAGCTGGTAGAGTATCTGCTTGGTATCTGTAAAGCCCTGGGTTTCATCTGCAGCGTGTCATAAAACAGGTGTAGTGGCACACATCTATCCACAGTCTAGGTGTTCTGGAAGTAGGACCAGAAAGATCAGGAGTCTGAGGTTACTCTCTACCAAATAGCAAGTTAGAGACCAGCCTCAGATACATTAGAGCATCTCAACGCCAATGAGCATCCTTCTACATGTGAAAAGAAATGTCTTGTACCATCCTTTCTGTGATTGCTTTATTTCAGTTTACATGAAAACTCCAGTTCTATCCATTTTTTTTTCCTGAAAATGACAAGATTTCATTCTTTGGCTGACTAATATTCATATATACTTACATATATCTACATTTCTTCATGTTGGTAGGTTAATCCCATATCTTGCCTGTTATGAGTAATGCTGAAACATGGGTATGTAGTTACATCTTTGCTGTGCTGTTTTAAATAAAACTTGTGCCTTCAGTTCTCTCCTTCAGTTCCCATTTCTATGTCAGTTTGCTGGCCTCACTGAAAACTAAACTGTAAAAGCAAACACAGAGAGAAGCGTCTCTGAAACTGCCCTAGTTAATGAGTGCATTTCGTTTGTGAAAATTCGTTGGGTTTGTCTGACTTCTAATGTTTGTAAGGCATTGTTTTCTCTGGGTACACTATGCTTCCAGAAAAGGTGTTTTTAAGGTTAAAAAGTATTTCCATGTGATTCTGTCTCACACCAAGTTAGACTGCAGAGGAAGGATGGACCAGAGATTGATTCTACCCAGTCCTGAAACTTTTGCATACGCCATTTCCCCTATTTGGACTGCAGTTCCTCTTTCCTAGGTGTGTACAGAAGCAAGCATTAGCTGATTCACTTATCACTAAACCCGGGTTGAAGCCAGATGAGAGGAGCATAGGAGTCACAGTATTATCTATCCCATGCTTTCTTTTCATGGAAAGCTAAGTTCATCCCACTGCCTCTCAGCATATCAGAAGTAAAGCAGGGTGCGTTTGTTTTGACTGTCCCCCTGGTTCCCATTCATTGTCTGCTTTCTCTTGTGTCTTGTCGTCTTCTGTCTCTCAAGCCCACCAGGACTGCAATGGAAACCGACATCTTTTCTATAAGAAGTAGAAAGAATAAACTATCAGGATGGTGGGAAAATGAGTTATGGTAAAAAAGAACATTCACCTAGGCCAGGGTTGTGAGGAAGAGCAACGCAGCCCTTGTTGCCCCATTAAACGACAGGAAAATATGCTGGGCAGGGCGTGACCACAGGAATTCTGGGCTCTGGTCCCACTTAAAGTAACAAGGAAGACACTCTGGGCAAATCTAATGCAGCCTACATAGGGTGAAAAGATTATCACATCTTCTTATAACAGCAAGGATACTGAATGCAGAACAGGAGTCGCACATTCCACTAAAGCTTGTTCTCCCTATTAAAAATAATGGGTGGAGATGTTTTGACATACTTGCCTGTCTTATCAACCCCAAATAAAACATTAGCTGCAGTCATAACAATTTCTACCTCAGATCTATTTTGGAATGCTTGCTGATGGTGCAAGTGTTCCCTTGTGGAAATGTGCCTGCTCTTCAAACAATGCCAAATGGAACCATTTTCTGGGCATATAGAACATTTTATTTTGAAAAATCCTTGCTGATGTATGCAGGGCCTGTGCAGTGTCAAGACACATATTTAATCAAGCATCCCTGGGAGAGCGGCTTGGTACCATTAGCCTCATTACACAGATAAGAACACTGAAATCTAAATAGGCTGACTAGAGGTTGCCGAATGCTTCTTAGCGGCAGAGTCCTCTAAAAACATTGTGTGTAAAGAAAACAAGTGAGCTCGTAAATGAGAAAAACTAGTGAAAACAGCCTAGAGGCGAAGAAAATTTACATTTTTGTTTTGAAAGCTTTCACAGTTAGTGTCAAAGAACACATTGTTCTCCTGGGCAATGTACAATGTTTCTCACTCAGGATTTTGGGGAATTAGACAACTTTATCTGCAGAATCCATGCAAATTAGAGGCCTGTTGGTGGCTTCCCTCCATGGAGTTCAATGTAATAAGAACATTCTGGTTATATTGTTTTTATAATCATTGTGTAAAGTCAGATGAATCCTCTGCAAACCCAATAAACAACCTCCAGCTCTGACTTTCGCCAAGCCATCTATTGAGTGGCAACTCTAGACCGTCAATAAGCTAAGCCGGAGACTCAGTCATAAGTAGGATAGCCCCTACCTTTCGGTGGCTTTCAATCTAGGTGAGAAAAGCAAAATGTAACTCCAAATAGTTAAAAAGATAGTATTTTAGTAAGTATGGCTACATGAATAAATGGCTTCCTGAACAACTGTGTCCCCAGTGCTGTGGGTGGGAGTAGACAGGAAGACTTCTGGGGCTTGCTGGCTGCCAGCCTAGACTTTAATTTAATAAAGGATCCTGTCTCAAGGAAATATGACAGAGTTATAGAGCAAGACACATAAAATCCTCTTTTGGCTTACACATAGGCATGAAGACACACACACACACACACACAAGTTCACATACATATATACATATACACACCACACACATGCATGCACCTACATACTCCCTCAATATCATGTTAGTTAAACTACAAATGTATACAAACTACCCCAGAGATAAAAAGAAGCATGGGAAGTTCTCTGCCCATAGAAAAGAACCAGTAGGGGATATAATACTGAAACAGTGCCGTAAAAACAGAGTAAGGTGAAAAGCATCCTGTGCAAACAGGATGGTAAACGAAAGGCTGAGAAGTATAGACGTGTCATCCGGCCTGTATGTGCTGAGTGGGGGTGGGGGTGGGGGGAATATAGCTGGAAGGGCAGAATGAGATAAACTGGAGACAGGTGGTGATCCATCGTCACTGAGGACGCATTGAAGGATCTAAAGCAGCAAAATCCATGGTCATCTCTGCTTTCACAAACTGGGATGAAAGGGGAAGTGCTGGAGGTTGATGGGCCAGCCAGGAGATTCTTGCATTCATGCAGTAGTAGAGGACAGACATGATAGTGACCTGAACCACCATTACGGCAGAAAGGGTACAACCAGCCAACAATATCATGGTAAGTGAGAAAAGCTAAACTCAAAAGGAAAGTTTCACATGCGCTTTCTCATATGGGGACTTTAAGAGAAAACAACAACAATATGAAAGCAGAAGGGAGACTGTTAGGAAAAGGGAAAAGGCTGAGGGTTAAGAGAGCACAGAGGGGAGCGAAGGCTATCATACACGTGCAAGAAAACGGAATGAATCTATTATTTTCTACAACTAAAAGGAGTTTAAAAGAACACCCAATGTAGTGAGAATTCTGGAAATTTAGTTTCTTTAGAAAATACAGAAATGCTTTAAGAATATGCTTTTGTTCTGACCTCAGGCATGGGATATGGGGATGCTGAGCAGCAGCTGAAGTTCGGCAGAGAGAGATCTTAGCCTGTATCTTGGAGCACTTTGGGGGCATTTTCCCCATTCTGTGTAGGTGGCTGTCAGTTCCATCATGGAATAACTACGAAAGACTTTTGTGGTCTAGAGGTACATGTCCAGCCAGGTGGAAACTGGTTCTGCTTCCTGAAAATATGAAGCCTAGGTGTGTGGTCAGGTCACAAGCCAAGAAACCAAGGGGGCGGGGGCTCTCGCTTTAGTTCAAGTACCAGTGGAAAACAGATCATAAGCCAGGAACTGGATAAGGGCTCAGGCACAGGTTACAAAGAGGGAGTCGACCCAAGGGGATCAGATATATACATACAAAGAGAACTGACTCTGGAGTGCAGCAAGACCAGCTCTGAAGCCCTATATGCTAGTGCCTGGGATTCCTAACAGTTTGCTGTCCCATTGAGGAACCTACTGATCATGCTGATAGGAGATAGTAGAGCCTGCGGCTGAAATGGGAAAGAGAGAGGCTGATGGTGGATTGTTGATGTTCTTCTCCAACTAGAACAATATCAATTAGATATATTGATGCTTTTATATGGTATTATAAAACTCAAATTTTTGTACTAGCTAAACTACAAATGGTTTTCTGTTCAAAACATTGAACTTTATCTTTACCCACTCTGCTACTGAGCTATGTCCTCAGCCCTCTTTTTTACCTCTTATTTTGATCAGAGTGGTCTTGATGATTGTTTAAACCAGATAAGTAGGCCTTGAACTTGTGACCATTCCTCCTCTGGCTCTGGAATGGCAGGGATCACAGGTCTGTGTCATCACGCCCAGCATTGAGTATGGTTTTTGTTTGTTTTTAGTTTAACAAACTCTTCTCAGCTTCATTTTCCATAACTGTAATACTGCAACTGAGAATACCTCGCTCACAGGTAAAAAATTTTATGTGTAAGGAGTTTGCAAATTGTGCCAAGGCATGTAACTATAAATCATTATTACTATTTTGGGAGAAGGATGGCAGCAATTTAACTGTGCTGAGCCAATTTCCATCGCATTTAAGATAAGGATAATTCATTCATTGAAAATGAGAGGGAGTAGGTTTATGGAGTTAAGATATAACTGGTAGATTTGTAATACAAAAAAAAAAAAAAAAAAAAAAAAAAAAAAAAAACCACTATGTCAAAGAAAGCACTCCTGCTTGGGAAAAACAGTAAGCTTTTCAGGAGATGGCACTGTCATAACTTTACTTACTATTAAATATTCCATGGTTCATACACTTTATCTTAGGGAAAGCATGGCTTATAATTCACCAGAATTGAGAGTAGCCATTTTGCAAGTTTCTGCTTTGTTCAAGATAACTACTGAAAACCAGCTAGAAAAGCTAAGGGCTGCTTGACTTTCACCATAAAACCAGCACTGGGCCATCTAAGTTTACAATTGTGTTTGTTGTAATAAAACACAGTTTATAGGTAACAGGTGTAGCTGACTTCTAACCTCAGTTGGGTGAGGCTGGGCTCTCAAGCTGGCTCTAAAGGGATTTTAAAAGATTTAAGAGACTGAGTGAAAGCCACAATGCATCTAGGAATTGACTTTTAAAGGTGTCATTTTGGCAAATGATGAGTTACTAAAATACGTTCTAGTACTGAAAGACGTTTATAAGTGAAAGTGAGGTTGTTTAGTGGAAATAATGCTCATTATTTAATTAGAAAGTGTTAATCTTTGGAAATTCCATGAATGTAGTTGGCTTTAAACACATTTTCTCATCATCCATTCACATTGGCTTCTTTCCCCAGCAAAGGCCTCCAACATCTTTGGGGATAACTGTAATCTACTCAGACTAAAACATTCTGTGCTTAAGTGATGTCCTTTTTAACTACTACAATTAATTTAGTGACCAAAAATCAGCTGCTGCATTTCAAAGGAAGAGAAGGAGGAAAAAGGAAAAAATAAAGGAAGAAAGAAAGGAAGGAGGGAAGGAAGGAGTGAGGGAAGGAGGAAGGAAGGAAGGAAGGAAGGAAGGAAGGAAGGAAGGAAGGAAGCCATGAACTTGTGCAATGTCGTGAGCTTCATCTCTTTTCTTCACTTCCCTTCTCTGTGAGCCTGCCTAGGGCCCCCAAGTTTGCTTCTTCTGCTGGCTGAATTGTCTAATCTCTCCCCACCTCTCATATTTCAGAACTGTCAGCTGCTCTCAGAGTTCGCCCCTCTCAGAACTTAGCATTTCTGGCAGGAATAAAAGGGACATTTCCCCACTTTGGTTTTTATTTGATACTTAGTATGCTATCATAATAACCATAAAGAAAACTTGGTGGAGGGGGAGAAGCTTGCAACTTCCCTTAAAACGATATTTTTCTTTGTAATTTCATTTATTTATTTCATTACATATTTATTCAAAAGCTTTCTGTGACTAGGCTCTATTCCTACTGTGGGGGATATTCCAGCAAGGCAATCCGTGTGGCTCTTCATTTGACTGTGGAAAAACATAAATTAAAGAATATATTATATGATGTCAGGGAAAGTTAGATGTTAAGAAGAGAGAAGACAGTTTAAGATTGAGGCGTGCAGGGTTGGATGGAAGAAGGAGTGATTTCTCTTGCAATGCAGTCTTGTTCTGTAAGAAAATGTATTTCCCCCCTTGGGAAAAAAGACAAAGAGACAAATAAATAAGAAATCAAAATAGTAATTAAAAACAAATAGATACTAGTAAAAAGAACAGAAAAAGATTAATAAAGAAAACAAAGAAAAACCTGGTGATCTAGAATTGTTTTCTCACATCATTCATATGTCACTTTACATAGCTAATACTCACCAGAAGCTGATGTTAATTTATAAATAGAAAGTAGAGGAAATCTACACCACACACACACACACATGCACACACACACACACACACACAAGAACATACCAACTAAGAGAGAAACTAGTGAGCAGCAGGAAAGAGGAAAACAAATTCTCATCATTAAAATGTCAAACTTTGAGACATGGGAGCAAATTCGGAATATGTAAAGAAACTCTGAAATAAAACTATAAACAAATCGAGATGAAAAGAGTTGGTTGAGATTGGCAAGATGGCACAGCAGGAGCTGGCTGCCAAGGCTGACCAACAGAGGACCAACACACTGAAGGGAGAGGACCTCCACAGGCCTCCTTCAGAGCTGGCTGCCAAGGCTGACTGACAGAGGGCCCACACACTGAAGGGGGAGCGCCTCTATAGGCCTCCTTCTTTCACTCTCTGTCTACAAAAGCATTCGAAGGTCTAGAAACACAAAACCCTGCTCACCCTGAGAAGACAAGAACACCAACAATGGGAGAAACAGAAAAGTCTGACCAGGAAACAGAAAGCTCAGCTGTCAGCCCCACTGAGAGTCTACCCCAACTTGGGGATGTGTGGCCCAGTTCTACCCTTTGGAAGACAAGGGGTTGGGTGTATGGCTAGCAGTAATTAAAAGAATGACTGGAGCCATTTACTATGGAGCCTGTGTTGACCTGAGAATGAACTTACAGTTAGCAGTACACAGACATAGATTTGAATTCATTTATGGTGTCAAATTAGTCAATTGGTCTCTGCATCTATTTCCTAGCTGGTGCTACATTTCTGGTGTTCATACAGAGTGTATTTAAAAGACCACCCTTGAGCTAAACTGAGTTTTATGTCATTTTTATCTCAACAATGTTTAAATATGAATAGCGTTATGCAGTATTGCTTGGCATATAGTGGGTACCCCCCTCATAATAGGTATCAGGGTTGACATCTTCATTCAATATTTTATTTATTTTTGAGATATGGTCACGCTATGTAGCCCTGGCTGACCTGGAACTCACAAGAGAGTTGATTGCTTTTGCCTCTCCTGTGTGTTAAACAGGAGACTTTTAAATAAGAGGTTTTGGTTTGGGGGTCTTTTTTTTTTATTACTTTTATTTATTTACAGTTCAGTCATTAGCCCCCTCCTGGTCCACCCTCCTATAATTCCTCATCCCATTCCTCTTGCCCCCTGTCTCCAAGAGGATGTCCCCACCCTGCCCCAACCAGACCTCCCTACTCCCTGGGGCCTCAAATCTTTCCAGTGAGGATGCTTCAATCTCACCTGGGAGGAAGAAGAAAACAATTAGGGGAGGCAGAGGGAGGGAGAGATCTGGGTAGGAGAGGGGAGGAAAAAGGGAAAAGAGGAACATGATCAGGTTTTTTTAAAAAATGAAATAGAACGACATTTGTACATTGATGATGATGATCTCTAGATGTTCAGATGACAATCATGCCAAGTACATTATTACTTAAAAAAAAAAAAGAAAAAGAAAAGTTAAGAGTCTGAGAGATGCTCAGTGGTTAAGAGCACAGGCTGCTCTTGCAGAGGACATGTGTTCAGTTCCCAGCACTTGCATGGTGGCTCACAACCACCTTTAACTCCAGTAACTCCAATTCCTGGTAATCCAATGCCCTCTTCTAACCTTTTTGTGTACTGGACACAGATGTGGTGCACATATGTGCAATATGCAGGCAAATGCTCATAAAATAAAAATGAATTTCAAAATTACCAGCTTTATTGACATGTACTTCACATTCCAGAGAGCTGATCTTTTTTTTATTGAACATTATAGTGGTTCTTAGTTTAATCACAGAATTGTGCCACTACCACTTGTTTCTAACTTGAAGATGTCTTCATCTCCCCTAAAATAAATTCTGTGTACTTATTAGTAATTAATCTATATTCCAACCTTTCTCTACTTGTTGATAAGTGTCTTAGTCAGTGTTCTATTGCTGTGAAGAGACACTCTGACCAAAACTCTTATAACAGACATTAGTGCTTGCTTACAGTTTGAGAGGTTTAGTCCGTCATTATCTTGGCAGGGAGTATGGTGGCAAGCAGGTAGACATGGTGCTCGCAAAGGAGCTGAGAGTTCTATATCCTGATCTTCAGGCAGCTGGAAAAGAAACCACTGGGCCTTGATTGGGTTTTTGTAACCCCAAAGTCCACCCAAGTGACACATCTCCTCCAACAGGGCACACCTCCTAATCCTTTCAAATAGTGCCATTCCATAAGCATTGAAATGTATGGACCTATGGGGGCCATTCTTTTCATACCACCACAGCAAGTAATGATTTATTTTCTGAGTCTATAAATTTACTGACAGACAAGTAGAATCACTTAGTCTGTAGTTTTTTTATGATAGACTTCTTTTGCTTTACTTAATGTTCTTGAGGTTTGAACATGTTGTACAGCATTGAAGTTGAAATTTCTGGTTTCTTTAGAGACTTGGTTGTGTCATTTGATGTTTTTCTGGTAACTGTCTTATGAGAGGATGTTTTTGCTGCAGCAGACACGTGGGATGATGTTGTGTTCAGAGCAGACGAGTGGTGTTTTTCTGGAAGCAACCTGGAAAAGGGCATGTGATGTTTTGCTAGAGCAGAAGCCTGAGAGAACATGTGATGTTTGGGAAGAGTATAAATATAGCCCAACAAACAGTGGACAATGCTAGGTAGTATTGGTTCGCCTTGCCATTCTTTGCTGATCATCATTTGTCATGACTTTGTAGAGAGAAATGCACCAAAGAACTTCTGGTGGTATTCCAGAGGCTTCTTGCTACTTCTGCTGTCTATTTGAGCCAATTGGCAGATCCCCAAGGTTTCTACTGGATCAAACTGCAGCTGCTGATTCATGAATAGTGTTTGCTGAGTCCTGTGAACTGAACTGCTGATATCCTGACAAATGCAGATTAGATTCACTCCAAAAAACCTATTTCTAACCAGGTCTACATCCCCCTTTGCCCCATTAACCTTTCCTTTCCACTAACTCTGGTAGATGGTGGGCTAGAAGGGAGGTTAAAGAACTTAAATACACTTATTAAAGTAGGTTTTGAAAAAAAATATAAGCCTACAGAGCATTCTTACTTTCTTATGGATGACTTTTATTCCATTGAATAGAACATTTCTTTATATTGTTTATTCATAGACATTTACATTGTCTCTCTTTACACTATGTTAATGCCAATGCAATGAGCATTCTTCTACATGGTTTTGTGCAGAGATATCTTTAGTTCTTCTAGGAATGGGGTTGCGATTTCATGTAATAGCTGTATGTTTAACACTTTAAATAAACTATTTCATTTATAGTGGTGGCTAGTTTTTAGTCAATCTGAAACAAACTAGAGTCATCTGGAAAGAAGAAACCTCAACGCTCAATTAAGGGATTGCGTCCATCAGACTGGTCTGTGATTAAGTTTGTAGGGTATTTTCTTGGTTGATGGTAGATGTGGAAGGGTCCAGCCTGTGATGGGTGGCGCAACCCTTTTATAAGTGGTGCTGGGTCATGTAAAGAAAACAGGCTAAGTTAGTCATGGAGAACAATCCCATAAGCCACATTCCTCTCTAGTCTTTGCTTTAGTTCTTACCTCCAGGTCAATGCCTCGGCTTCCCTCAATGGTGGACTATAACTTGTATGATGAAATAAGTCCCTTCCTCCCCAGGGTGGTTTTGGTCAGTGTCTTATCACATCAATAGAAAAAGCAAACTAGAACATTTATTCATTGTAAAGCTAAAACAACTGCTAATTTCTAGGGTAAAATGGAAGATAACCTTGGGGCTTTTGTGCCAGAAATCAAGGAACTGCTAAAAAAAAAAAAAAAAAAAAAACAAACAAACAAGAATGGGAGGCATGAGCTCCACTACATAAAGAATGGGAGGCAACTACAAACGTAACCGTGAGGAACCTACTATTATGTTGCTACATATTTGCTACCTATATTACATACATAGTATCAAACTGACTCCTAACTGCTTCTCTGTATCCCCATAGGTTAGTTCAGCTCTCAGCCTTCATCAGAGAATCTTTTTTTGTAGCAACTTCTTTTTTGAGTGACAACTAATACAGAGTTGGTTAAAGTGTAGAGAATAAGTAACTGTGGCTTTCTCAGCCCTAAATTGAATCTATATCCATCTGTTTCTTCCACGGCTCGGGGAATAGGAGAGGAGATAAAAAAAAGATCTTGTAAGAGCCAGAGGCTGGGAAGAATGGCCAGCAAACAGTGTCCTAGATATGATAGGGCCATTGTACTCATGACCCCCCACTGGCTGTGTTTGCTTCCACAAGACCTGCACAAGATCAAGGCAGTCAAAATGCCAGCATAGATGGAGAGGGGGAGCACAAAGGCCTGCCCTTAACGGAGGAGCTTTCACAGTTGAAGACCTACTAAAATCCACTTTCTTCAGAAAAGTAGTTCTTGAATATTTTCTGTGCTCCAGTGAATGGCCCTATACCCAAGCATATACATATAGATAGATAGTCCTGATTAGACTCTGGGTTATGAAAGAGGACATCAAGTTGGGAAATGTACACAGCAAGTGGAGTCTGAGAGTAATTGGAAGAAGAATGGTGGCTAGGTGTGATTAAAAACGTGTGTGTGTGTGTGTGTGTGTGTGTGTGTGTTTCCATAATTCTCAAAAAAATGAATAATTTTTAAGCTAGGGCATGTCAGAGGAGTTCAAGAAGCAACTTGAAAGAACTGTCCAATTTGAACAACATATTAGATTATAGCCTGAAGTACAGCCCATTGGACCCCACAGACATTGACACACCTTGGGGGAATAAAACTAATAAGGGACAAATATTCCTAGCAGAAGAATGTGAACTAACGTCAGGCATTCCCTCCTCTAGGAACTTTGTTTCTCTAAGTGTGGGCTGGGCTGAAAGTCTTAACTCCAAAGCATAAAGTATGGGGAAGGGCCAGAGGGTGGTTATTTATTGATAAAATCAACAATGACACCTAAACTAAGGCATGAAAGCTACCATTACCAATCACTCATGACATCAACATCATGCATCCCCTGATACGGTGGGATGAGGTCATATCACTCAGGTGGTATTCTTCTCCAGGCCCAATGATGACAATTTAATTGTAAGTAAATACTCTATGCAGCAATGTGAATGGCCTGCTACAGATAACCCAATCAAGATGGTGTAGCATTTGCTTAGGGTATGAGTCCCCTGCTTTCTCTGTGGATTTGCCTCATCTCTTTCCTTGCCACTATCAGCATTTGGTAAATTAATAAGCCATAGTTACACACAGGAAGATATGCATTTACCTTGGCCTCCCTTCACCTGGACTTGCTTAAACACTCAGTAAATATCTGCTGAGGGATTTCATGCAGTCCAAGACTCAGCTGTTATATAGACAGTGACAGGCCCCAGATGTGTTTTCTCTCTCTCTCTCTCTCTCTCTCTCTCTCTCTCTCTCTCTCTCTCTCTCTACCTTATAGAACTTCCTCTTTTCCTCTCATTAACTGGCTGTCCCGTGGGAACTGTAAAGGAAAGACCCCCAAAGTCCAACTCCCCATCTTTCCACCTTTGCTTCCTGTTGTGTCATTCTCTTGCCCATATGTCATTTCTCAATTACCACAATTATCACTCACTTAGAGTCAAAAGAAACCTCAAGAGTCTTCAAGTGTCTTTCTGCTGTAAGTGAACCAACACTTGTTTTGTAGGTCACAGACTGAACTTGCCACCTGCTCTTTTGTTTTTAACCCAGTGTTTGACTGTGCCCAGTCTCCCACTGAGTTAGGTACAGTTCATTGGTCAATATGAAATTTCAATAAAACCCTAATATGTGTATTTTCTTTAATAAGGGCCTAGCAGTAAATAACTTAGCCTTTGCAGTTCACATGGTCTAACTTTTCTGACATGGCACAAAGATAGCCATAGGGGAGACTTAAACAAATAATTGTGGCTCTTTTAATAAAACTTCATGAAAACAGGCCATAGATCAGATGTGGCCTGTGAGCTCTGCTTTACCAGTGTCTGACTTGAGAATAGCATTAGATGAGTTTCCCTGGGATGGGACTGCAAGGCCCGGAGGACTCAACAGAATCTAGGGGATCTTTAATGTTAAATGGGCCTCAGGAAGAGCACTCAATGAAAGAAAATGAGAAGGAGTGGTCTGTGGGGTAGGCAGAAAATTAGGGTGTAGTTGTGTCCTAGAAACCAGAGTAGAAAAGTGTCTCCATTATAGTCAAAAATCACAGGGAGATGGAGTCAGGCGGCTGCTGTGTGAGACTTTGGGTCTATGTCAGATAGAGAGCTTGCGACCATGGCATTGTTATGTTGGAAGTGGACAGAAAGCTGGAGGTGGGATCATCTAGGCTAGAGCCCTATCCTGGGCTCTAGGCCATTCAATGGAAATTCAGCACAGATAAGTAAGGTCCAAAGCTCTCAGACCAAGCAAGACCCAAGGATTGTTCCAAAGGAACAAAATAATGACCTTGAGATGGCACATTCTCTGTGTTCATGATGGTGAGACTGAAAATCAATAATCCTCCAGTCCAGTAAAAGCCATGGGTTTCTGCTTGAACAGTGTGTGAGCACTGCCTTTGTAGTAGGTGATGCCTCGCTGCCTGCTTTTCAGAGGGGAAACTGGAAAGAGAAAGTTTCCAGAAAGTTTGATATCATGTGTAAAGCCAACCAGCCAACCGGCAACCCTTACCGGGTCCCTTCTCTAGTTCTGTTTTTGTGGAGAGAAGAAAAATCAGGCAGTTTTAGAAGGATTTAGTTCATCTTCCTATAGTCGTCATTTCAGAAGGTGGTCTTGTTTGGCATTTATGGTCAGGCAGTTGATAATATTGTATAATCAATGTTTGTAGTATTGGGAATCAAACCTAGGGGCTTGCTCAAACTGGGCAAGCATTTCGACCACTGAACTACACACATATCTATCTGTAGAAAATATTTTTAAAAAAAAAAGAAAAAGAAAAAGAAAATTCACTAGAAATTTTTTGTACCTTTTCCACCATCATGTTAGCACATTTTAAAATTCAAAATATGTGGGATGGAAGTCTTGTTACCTCCCCTCTTCCCCACCCCCAACCCCCAAGGCCTCACTGTTCTGAGACACAGCCCTCAGTGACTAACCACCCTACCCTGGGGCTTAAAATTATTTAACAGAAAAGAAAACTCTATGAGCCGGCTACTCTCTTGTTCCAGGAAATTGTCTGGGAGCTCTTGGAAAGCAAGGGACACAGATTAACCCTGCATCTAAACTTCACTCAAGGCTGGAGAACAGAGACACCAAGAGAGGCTTGGAACTGCTAATTTTGCCTTTTGATCAAGAGGAGTGAACTCGGTACACACTTATTTCCCATCATTAGTGGGGCTCTTGACCACACCCCTCCCTTAATTCTTTCCTGAGTCGATTTCTAATTTGCCTTTGGTTTCTGTATTAAAACAACAGACTGAGATCAAAGAGGATGATGACATGGAATAAGCGGCGGGTGCCTAACAGCTCTGTAAGGGGACTAGGAACGCCACATAGAGTGCTTACTCAGAAGCAGCCTTCTGAGAAATTCTTGACAATACATTCTGCCATAGCATGCTTTAAGAGACTATTCAAACTTCATTTCTATTACTTAATACTCATTCAACTGTTATTTTTTTATTGAGTACCTCCTTTATTGTGTATAATTTACATATATCTACTGTATGTATACATACACACTATGCATGTTATATATAGGATTTGACTTTAAAAAGAAGCATTGAATAATCAATGGAATATTGAACAGATGCTTGAGTACTGATTCTAACACTCACTCACTAGCTACAGTTAGATGACTAATGACCCCCAAGATACAGTCATTTAAACCTCAGAGCATGGCTATTTGGGATACATCTTTCTAGGTACTGTTGACCTAAGACTTTGAGGTAGAATCATCCTCAATCAGATTGGATCCTAAATTAAATGAAAAATTTCCTATGTGACACATAAGGAGAAGAAACAGAAACAACAGAAACAGAAAGATGCCACTTGGAATTACACTGCCCCACACCAAGGAAAGCTAGGGTGTTCAAGCAGCTGCAGGAGACAGGACAATGTTATGGGGTGCAAATCTATCTGCAATCGGATATTTAGCTCTCTAGTCTCCAGGACTACAAACCATCAAAGTTTGTTGTTGTAAGCACTAATGTTTGTGGTTATTTGTTCCAAAAACCCTAAGAAACTCATAGACCAGTGATAAAGACTTCTTATTAACTCACTCACGTCGATTTCTGGCCCTATAAAATGAAGAGAATACCATTCACTCAGATACTGGGAAGAGTCAAAGACATAATGTATAGAAACTGCAGAGCATGAAACCTGGCAAACATCAAGGGTGCAGCAAATGTTAGCAATCATTATTAAGGTCTGCATGGTAATATAGGTCACGTTCCTTGAGGTTGGGTAAAGAGGAATTACAGATTTACCTATGCTATTATTACATTGACAGTTCCCTTTACTGCTGCTGTTTGTGTTGTTTTGTTTGTTAATCTGGGATATCATTTTACTTTTAAAGCTGGAAGGCAGAAAGAAGGCAGTACATCATACAGATGAGTAGCCTCTAATATATTTGTCTGGAAAAACTGCATGGGCTTTGGAGCATCTGCCTCTATGATAAGTACAAGGTACACATACTCACTTACCCCCAGGGGCTGTGGAAAAGTTGATCAGTGCCAAAGATGTTTATATGTGATTGTTTATGTATTTATGTCTCTCTAGGTTAACCAAAAATCTTTCATGGTGAAGATGAAGAGTGGAAGAAACAAAACTCAGTGAATGTATATAATTAAATCAATTTGTCAATTTTTTTTTGGGGGGGGGTGTTGAAACAGAGTTTCTCTGTGTAGCCCTGGCTGTCCTGGAACTCACTCTGTAGACCAGGCTGGCCTCGAACTCAGAAATCCGCCTCTCTCTGCCTCCCAAGTGCTAAGAATAAAGGCGTGCGCCACCACTGTCCAGCTCAATTTGTCAAATTTACTTGTACTGGTGTTTTACCTGTGTGTAAGTCTGTGCACTGTGTGTAGTCATCTCTTGGGGAGAGTAGAAGAGGGTGTTGGGTCCCCTGGAACTGTAGTTACAGACACTGTGAGCTTCCATGTGCATGCTGGGAATCGAACCTGGGTCCTCTGGATGAGCAGCCAGTGCTGTTAACCACTCAGCCATCTCTCTAGCTTCACACAATTCATTTTAAATACATGCTTCTGAAGCTGCTTCCTTCTCTTTTTAGGACTTAAAAAACCAGATTATTTCCTTTTATATATGTGATAGAATCAAATGATCTTAAGTGTCAGAGAATATGCATTTGTAAAGAAATAATATAGAGAAATTTGGAGGAGTCCAATTTCTATTTCCTTCTTTACTTTTTCTATGTCTTTAATGACAATACATTTCAAAATTAGGGAAGTGATTGTACTCCCATATTTAAACTTATATTGCACCTTTACTGTATATGCACATTCATGGAATGTTGTATTTCAAATATGTATTTTTATGAAAGTTGGGGAAATATCCCTAAACAGCTGTGAACACCCACAACAGCCAAGCTATCCAAATAATTTCCCTTAAACAAGACTTGTGATTCTACAAATGTATGCTATGTGCCATGTTTGACAAAGGGAAATCTGCATCTAGAGACCATCCCACTCCCAAATTTTTATGATTTACTGTCCCCCCCCCCCCTTTTTCCATTTTCATGACCACTCATCTGTAACTTTTCCATAGCTTTTCAGTCTCCCCTCTCAAAGTCAGCCCTGGCCTAGCTGTTCATCCTGCTGCACTGATCTTTTTATTCACAGTGTATCATCCATCTTCCCTTCAGTTCCCATGCAGCCAGTGCTCAAAATGTATAATCCTATTCTTCAATTCTTCTTTTTCCCAACTTTTATTTTACGTTTCTGTATGTGCGTATATGTTTGTGGCTGGATGATACTGCATGTGAGCCCACAATACAACCCACAGAAGTCAGTTCCTTCCTTCTATCATGTGAATCCAGTTCAGGATGCTAGGCTTGGCGAAGGAATCCTCTTACCCTCTGAGTCGCCTCACCAGCCCCATCTTGAGCACTTCTTGCAGGTCCAGACAAGCACACTGACCTCCGTAGTGTCTCTACTGTTAAATGACTCCAGATTAGTTCACAATCAAACACATGACATTTCTTCCTATCAGACTGTGGTGGTTTGGATAGGAATGGCCTCCATAGGCTCACACATCACACGCTTGGTCATCAGTCAGTAGTGCTGCTTGAGAGGGACTAGGAGGCATGGCCTTGCTGGAGAAACTGTGTCACTGGGATTTTGAGGTTTTAAATACTCAAGCCAAGCCCAGTGTCTCTTCCTGCTGCCTACAGACGGGGATGTAGAACTCTCAGCTCCTCCAACACCATGTCTGCCTATGTGCTACCATGCTTCCTGCCATGATGGTGATGAACTGTAATCCAAACCAGCTTAAATGCTTTCTTTTATAAGAGTTTCCATGGCCATAGTGTTTCTTCACTGCAACAGACTATTGTTTAAGACACAAATTAAGATAGCATTACTTTACATGAGATCATTTTGGATTACACATGGAATTTTGGTTTATGTGAATTTATTTTATTGTTATGAACGTTTTGTTTCTGTTAGAGCAAGACACACATCTCCTTGTGGTCCATATCATGTCATGTCTATGTAGAATGTGATAAGTATTAGAATAGATTTGTTGAACATTGAGTCAAATGCTTCTGAGGGATAGCAGAAATAAAAGACTGCAAAATTCTCTCATGCTTCTGGTAAACTAATAAGTCACCTCAGAAAATTCTGACACTATCTGGTGACCAGTAGGAGATTTGCACTTGAAAACTATTAGTCTTATGTCAAATAAATAATTCCAGAAAATCAAATATTCACTCATCATATGCATATCTATGGATGATTATGATATTTAATTATTTATATTTTTTAAAAATTTATTATTCACATGCATTTATTTGTATATGAATATTTATATAAATGCATACAGATAGACTTTGATTCCTTTTTTGCAGGCAGAGTCCTTAAATGTATGGGATAAAGTTAGACTTCTATGGTTTAGAAAACACTGAGTTCTTAGGCATTGTGTTTGTGTTTGTTTGGTTGGTTCTCTTTGTAATCAAAAGGGTGTGGTAATTCCAAATGCATGGCATGGAATGGTGCCACGTCATGTGTGATGAATGAACCCCCAGTGGCTTAGGTTTTGGTTCTGTTGGGGAAGTGAATTTTTTTTTTTCAAATAAAAAAGCAAATGCTTTTAGGTGAGAGTATCTTTGTGACTTTTAAAAGCATGGGAAGACAGTTTGGATCAATACACCCCTCCAGCTCAAAGAGTTACATTCTCTCATGTGATGAAACTATCCCTAAAGAGCATCCCTTTGGCTTCACAATGGAATAGGACTCAGCATTAGGATTTTTTTGGAACTCAGGCACAGCCATAAAACCATCTCTTTATTAAGCAATAGTCCACATGGTGTAAAGGAGTCAATTATCAGCCTCTGGAAGAAATAGCACTAAATATTTGAGGATTTGTCATACATAAATGGGAACATGCTTAGGCACAGATAGGAAGTTTTATTTCATCATTTCAACAGAATGCTGGATGGTTTTGCAGAACTTTGCCCTACAGTTTAGTTTCATTCATTTTTGTCGTTAGCATATAAAATCTTGGGTCTCATTGCAACATTTTCAAACATTGGTTTTATTTATGTTCCTTCCCACTGTTCCCATTCCTCTCTTGCCTGTTCTCTTCACTGTCCTGAATAGATCCTCCATTGGACATGCATGTTCAAGCATTTTATTGCCTTCTCTCACTGCCCCTCCATTAAGGTCTCTTTTCCCTCTAATAGTTCACTTTCTAGTTTTATGATGCACACACACACACACACACATACACACACACACACGCACACACACCCCTAAATTCTGCATGTGAGAGAAAAGTTGTAGTATTTGTCTGAGACTGGCACATTTTACCCAATATTATGACTTCCAGTTCTATACATTTCCCATTAAAGTTGTGATTTCATTTCCTTCCATTCTTATTGTGGGCATGTATCGAATTTTAAAGCCCATCAGTCTGTTGTTAATCGACGTACAATCTGATCCTATTTTTTTATCTTCTTCTTCTTCTTCCTCTTCATCATCATCATCTTTATTTCAAGAACCTCCATACTGATTTCTGCACTAGCTGTGCCAGCTTAAATTTTCATCTGTGGTATGTGAGTGTTCTTGTTTTATTTTTAATTATATGTGTGTGTGCAGCATGTTGCACACAAGTGCTGGTGCCTATGGAGGCTGTAAGAGGCCATTGGATCCCCTGAAGCTAGAGTTGTAACCTACCCAAGGTGGGTTCTGGGAACTGAACTCTGGTCCTTTGAGAGGCCAGGAAGTGCTCTTAACCTCTGAGCCACCACCCCAGCTCCTCCCCAGCCTTTATTTACCAGCATTTATTGCTTTCTTAATAATAACAGTTCTGGCTTGATTGAGATGAAATCTGGAAGCCATTTTAATTTCAGTTCCCCTGGTGGTAGAGTTGTTGAGCGCTTTCTTAAATACTCATTGATCATTTGTGTTTTATCTTTTGAAAATTGTCCATTCAGCTCATTGATCCATTCACCAACTAGAAAATGGATGTACATTGTGGATATAGTTTTATATTTGTAAAGACTTTCTCCCATTCTGTAAACTGTCCCTTTATTTTGCTGTGCAAGATAATTTTTTTTTTTTTGGTACTGTTTAATTGCATGTTTTTAAGTTGTTTAGCTATTTCTGTGCTTTTAAGAAATTCCTGGCCTCTTCCAGTTGAAGTGCTTTTTATTTACACTCTCTCCCATCCACTTGAGCATTTTAGATTATATATTAAGGTACTTGGATCATTTTGAAATTGTTTTGTGTCAGGTGAGAAGTATGGATCTTATTCCATTCCTCTGTATGTGGAGATCCAGCTTTCCGCACCCTCCTGCCCCCGTACTATTTGATGAAAAGCTGTTTGTTTTTTTATTATTGTTTACCAGTGTGTATATAATTTGACACCTTTGTCAAAAAATTTTATGCTATTGCTTTGTGGGTTTATTTCTGGGATACTCTGTTCTATTTCATTGATTTACATGACTGTTTTATGCCAATGTCAAGTTGTTTATGTGTTTGTTTAGTGTGCATTCTGGGGTGACAGGAAAGCTTATCAGAGTCAGTTCTCTCCCTATAGCACGTAGGTTCCAGTGGTCACACTCAGGTCACCAGGTTTAGTGGCAAGTGACATTACTTGCTTAGCCACCATGCCCCTGTGCTACTTTGCAGCTATCACTCTGTAGCATAGTCTGAGATCAGATACTGTGATGCCCCCGCCATTCCTGTTTTTGCTTAGGAGTGCTTGGTGAGTTATTATCTTCTGTGCATTCCTTATGCATTTTAGGATTTTTTTTCTAGTTCTATGAAGAATGTCATCACATTTTATGGAAATTTCATTGAATCAGAAGGCTTCTATCAGTTATACAGATATTTTTATATTATTTTTTTCCAATCCATGAGCATGGATGGTCATTTTATCTTTTGGTGTCTTCCTTTTTTTCTTTCTTTAGTGTCTTAAATTTTTCTTTGTAGAAGTCTTTAACTTTCTTGGTTAAAGATTATTTCTGTTGAAGGTATTTATCAGATCTAAAAGCTTCCGGTAGAGTCTTTAGGGTTTGTCAAATATAGGAACATGTCATCTGCAAAGAGGGATAGATTGGTTTCTCTACCTCACATGTTCCTTTTTTCCTTTTATTTTCTCTCTTGTCTTTTTGTTTCAGTTAAGACTTCAAACTCTGTATTGAAAAAAAAAAAAAACAGTAGAGAGAGTAGACGTTCTAGAATTCAGAGGAAATGTTCTTAGTTTTTCTCTTGGTATAGACTTATAATATATAAACTTTATTATATTGAGATATGTTCACTCTGTTTATTTTCCTGATTTAGCAAGAAGACACGCTGAACTTTGTCAATGCTTTTTTTGCATCTATCAGGGTAAGTATGTGACTTTTGCCCTTCTCTGTTCATATACTGAATTACATTTATTGATTTCTACACATTGAACCAAACTTGCATCCCTGGATGAAACCAACTTGGTTGTGATGTAGTTTCTTCTTAGCATGCTCTTGATTTCCATTTTGTTGAGAAAATTTCCATGCATACTCATCAAGGAATTTGGTCAAATTACTTGCTTGCTGTTGTGGCCTTAATAGCCCAGGCCCAACTGCCTAGGGATGGCACTGCCCACAGTGGACTGGGGCCTTCCATATCAATCAGTCTGAGTTTGCTGTAACGCTTCTCTTACTCTGGTTCCTACTTAACACTAAGTCTTACATGCATTTTGTAAATGTAGAACCTGAAAAGTAATACAGGTTGTTCCCCAGACCCAAGCATAGGCCCATCAAGTCTTGTGCCAATCTTTTAGGGGTAGGTGGAACAAACAAGTTCAAAACTTTAATTTTCCCCCTGGAAGAGATAGTTTGTGTTCTAGTCCATTGACTTGCGAGATGCTAACAAGGCCATGGGGGCTTTTGTTCTTCCTTCTGGTTTGCATCTGCACATATTGTCCTCAGGTCTCTGTTAATTTAATTAGAAAAATCTTGAACTTAGTTTCTATTACAGCTTCTTTTCCCAGGTCAGACTGAACACTTCCCTTTGGGTCATCACAAGGGATGTGTTCTAATCTTCATTCTGAATCTCTAATCTTCATTCTGAATCTGGTGGTAACAGTGAATGTTCTGGTTAAGTCTTTAGGAAGCCAAGTGCCAGCATCAGATGAAGATATTTTAAAGTAACCAGTTAACCAAGGGAAATACTCTCTGAGACATGCAAGGACAGTTTCCACTTCAGTCAAGAGAATCTCAGGGGGACATGTGGGAAGGGTTTATGATCCTCTCTGTTTTTTTTTTAACTCAAGCTGATTCTTCCCATTCTAAGTTTTAAGCTTCCTTCTTCCCCTATCAACATCCTATTTACAGGAAAGACTTAGGTCTGAAATCTACTGTGTACTATAAATATATGATCAGTGTGGTTAAGCTTTTGGTATGGTTTTCAACAATACAGATCCTATGAGTATAAAAAAGTAACCAATGATTTTTAAACTATAACCTTGGTAATCTTACTTAAACTAAGTAAGACCAAAGTTTGTGATCTTTCTTCTCAAATACCCCTGGGCCCTCCAAAGGTTCTCTTCAATATCAAAGTTCTGGAGGCAACATGCTTCATTAACAATCCAGTGAAGCAAATCCTCATTTCTCTCAAGCACTGAATTAGACATAGCACTTGCCTAGCATGCAAGAACCCAGAGTCTGGTGACTGGTACCATCTCCCACTTTCTTGGTATCAGTTTTCTGTGTAGGGAGGCAACATACCCATGACCTGTGTAATCAGGAGGCTGGGGTAGGAAGTTCACTAGTTTTGAAACTGGCATTTAGAAACCACTTTTGCTCAAAAGTATTGGCTTCCCATCTGGGCCCTCAAAATCTACATGTTTATCTCTCAAGGATTGACTTGTCTCAACCATCTCACCTCATTTTAAAGCTGAAGGCACAGAGATAAGTCATTGTCCTAAACCTACAATCACCCAAAATTCTAAGAGATAAACCTTGCAATTATCCACTAGGGTGAGGCTTTATCCTGAACTAGAACCACTCATCTCCCCATGAACACTTTGTCCATTGAGCGATAAGGACTTCTTCAGATCGTCTTTCAAGACTAGGTCTGAGACGATCATCAGAGACCGCACTTTGGTCATGACTGTGAAATCCTGCTTAAGTTTGCTTTCTGCTCCAGTTCTTTCTCTAACTTAAAGATTGTTATCAGTGGTGGACTTGGGGTCACTTGTCTCAGTGGGGTCACTGGTCCTTCTTCCTAATGCAACTACAATGAACAGACCTCTCTCTGCTTTTCAGTAGCACTTTCTAGTTGGTGTAAAGGAGTAGCAGGCACAGTCAATATACTGCAACCTGACAGAGCAGAGACTTAAATGTCTAGTTACAGTTTGAGGCCTGCCTAGACTGTATAGAAAATTTGAAGCTGTTTTGGAGGTGACATAGTAAAATTCTATCTCAGAAAGCCAAAACCCCCAAATGAACCAACAACTAATTCACACATGCAACTTGACAAAATGTAGAACCACCAGGGACATGAGCCTCTGAGCCTGCCTATAGAAGTTTTATCTTGATTATGTTGATATTAATTGAGGTGGAAGGCATTCCCATTGTTGAGGGTCAGTTCTCTAGGCAGAGAACCTTAGACTGTATATGAGTAGAGAAAGCAAGGTAAATACTGTTACAGGTAGCCCCGCAGAGATGACTATTCATTCACTGATTATAGCCAGTTGGAAAACTTTATTCTGGCCAGTTGGGACCACATCCAGGTATTTGGATATAAGTATGGCCCCAGTGTCCACAGGGCAGTGTTTTTGAAGACAAAAACCACATCCTGGTATCTTGCTCAGCAGCTGTAGGGAGACTTCTCAGATATGAGCAGTTTAACAGAAGCTAACTTAGCTAGGACATCTTAACCTTGGATCCCAGAATAGAATTGTTTACTTATCCATGGGATTCTCCATAAAGGAGATCAAATTCTTGTTAAACCTGAAATGACCTTGGCAAGAATACTAGATAGAGACATATTTGCACTGTCTTGTACTGTCACAATGCTAGCATGTATATATCCACTGCTGCCTTCTGACTGCATGTAGCTGTGATGTGACTAGTTGCTCTAAGTTCCTGTAGTCATGACTTCCATGCCATTGGAGACAGTAACCTGGAACTATGAGCTAAATAGCCAGTTCTCCCTAAAGTTGCTTATGTCAGGATTTTTATGAGAACAACAGAAAAATGTAAACTAAGACAACAAGCAGCCACAAGTAGTTTAATGAACTACATTGCAACTGTATGAATTACTGCTGTCCCATGTTCCATTGTCAGGGAGTTTGGCAATGTTTTCAAGCTCAATGATACAATGAAACAAATCTTGAAATGACATTCTTAAACATACTCTTAACCAACAAGCAAGGCAGACACCCTTTAGGGACAAACTTTCTGAAGAGGACTCCAAATCACAAGAAATAATCTCCGGAATTGGCCAAATGGAAATATATGAATTGAAACAGTTTTGGCAGCGAAGGAAATCATTAGCAGAGTGAAAAGCAAACCACACAAGGGAGAAGACAACTTCAACAACTGTGCACCAGACAGGAGATAGAAAAACAACTGAAGAAAGAAATTAAACTCCAAAACCTGTCTGGTCAATAAATGGGCTGAGGAACAGAATAGACTGTCTTCCAAACATAAATATAAATGGCCAATAATCTTTGAAAAAAACATTTAACATTCGTAACCATCAAGAAAACATAAATTGAAACTTCCTTGGGAGTCCATCTTAACCCATTCAGAACACCTGTCATCAGCAGACAAGAGATAACAAGAGAGAGAGAGAGAGAGAGAGAGAGAGAGAGAGAGAGAGAGAGAGAGAGTGTGTGTGTTAGTGTGTGTCTTGGAAGTAGATGGGAGAGGACAGAATGAATGCATGTGACACAAAGGCAGTAGTGGGGACTACTTTTTTGGAGTAAACGAACAGTCTGCTGAGCAGGGGCACAGCTGAGTGTGAGGGAAGGAGATAGATCAAAGCAAAGTGTAGCAACCCATGTGCATAAAATACTACAATGGAACCCATAATCACTGTGTTAAGTGAAAAAGAATGAAAAAAAAATTACCTTGGGAAGAGCAGCCAGACTCTCAAAACACAACGTTAAACTAAACCACTGATCTTTGAAGACTCATGTTAGGTAAGTTCAAGAACTGGAATTTGCATTCTCATGATGGGAACAGTGAAGTCTGGGGATAGGTGGGATGAGATGATTTAATTAGTAAGGAATGCAATTTGGAATCTAGATGGCATATAAAATGTATTTTTCAGTTTATATTTAACCTACTGACCCTATATGAAATCTTGACAATTGTAAAAAAAAAAATCTATTGGAAGGCAAAATGAAATTCAATGGATAATTTCATTAGTTATGATTTTTCTTTTTATTTTAATTTTTTAGAAAATTTTTGAGACTTCTATACACAATTTTTTTTTAAAACTCATCATGCATTTGTACCAGCATGATGAATCATAACAGATCCATGGCTGGTGAATTTACCCTTAAAAGTAAGGAACTAAAATAGAAAAAAAAATAGTCTTAGATAAGTTTACCACAGGGTCTGATTGTAAAGATTCTTTTTATCTAAATTTTTCTTAATGTTGGCTTAACTTTGCATAAACTGATATCTGACTTTCCCATGATCATCATTATTCAAAATACACCAGATTAAAAAAAAAAAAAACAAAACCCTTTATTCCTGAAACTGCAATGCATTTCAGGGGTCAATCCACTCAAAATACATTCAAATAATAAAATGTAACAAATGCCACATTTAGTCTTTTGTGTACTTATTCTTTTAACAACAGTCTAACAACCTCTGTTTTTATCATTGTCATGAATCATAATACAGATGGTGGTAGAATTTCAGTCCAGTGTCACAGACTGTCAATATGGTATTCGGTAAATGGCTTCATTTTGCCACTGACAGATCCAAAGAAGCTATATCATTTATTTTGCTACCAAATAAGTCACATACATGTAAGCATTTAACTCAAGTAGCCTGATAACCCAGTAAGCCTTTTTATCTGCATGGAGAATATCTGACATCTAAATTTGACCAGAAAAATAAGAACAAAAGTCCAATTTTATTCTCTTTCATCTGAGGGAGGGCACTTTGCAAGTGAATGACACTTGAATTATGGTGGAGGGCGTCAGTTTCTTCTCATGTTGCCATGGCAGGAGCAACTTGGGAAGATAGGATTTCTTCCGCCTTCCACTTCCACTTCCACTTCAGTTTATGACCGTGGGGGAAGTGAAGGCAGCAGGAGATGGAGACTGCTGCTCACATGGCACAGTCAGGAAGCAGAGCCCTATGAATGCAAGCATGCTGACAGTTCCCTTGCTCCAGTTTTACAGTTCAGGGAAATGGTACCACACATGGTGCGTGGGTCTTCCCACCCCCCTCAACCCAACCCCCCCCCCCAACATAATCAAGACAGTCCCTTACAAGGAGGCTAAAGCTACAACTTTTCCGAGGGTGAAAAGAATGAAAGTAACAAGTGTTGAGAAGGATACAAACTAGAATCCTCATGCACTTTGGTGGTCAAATGTTGCACTGGGCAAGCAGTTAAAAGTCCCCCAAGTAGTTAAACATGGTGTGATTGTATGATGCAGGGTTCTATTCTTAGGTATGTACTTAAAGAAACTAAAAGGCAACCCCATAAGAACTTTTACAGATATGTTTATAGCAGCATTAATAATAACAGCCAAACAGTAAAAACAACACAAATGTTCTTAAGTGAAGACTAGATAAAAAGCAGGTAGAGAAATACAAAGAAATAGTATTTAGCAATAACAAGCAATGAAGAACTCATACAAGATGTAACATGGATAAGACGTAAGACATTATTCTAACTGAAAAGAATACTGCATGTCTATCTGAATCAGTTTATGTAAAATGTTCAGGTAGGCATATTAGTAAAGAGCGGAAATAGATTTGTGGATATACA